>NC_045962.1:50417218-50579518 GCF_010909765.2 Amblyraja radiata | reverse complement strand
ATAAACCAGTTCAGACACTTGCCTTTGTTTGAAATAAAGCACATTCCACCTGTCGTGCTGTAAGATTTTTGATCGCCTTTCATGTGCAGAACACACACCGAGGAAAGCTTGTTTGTTTTGGGGGGGGAATTGAAAAAATAACCTGTAGAGAGTGGTTCTGCTTTGGGTGCATAGCATAGAAAATATAAACATTATTCTGTATCAATTAAGTCATCTGTAGAATGGGGAACTGTTATTCTTTTAGACCAAAATGTACCATCAATTGGTCATGAAGGACTAGCCTCTCTGTTTCAGCCAGAGTTGTCCCTTAGTAATTCTTCATGAATCCAATGGAATAGCGATCACGCCGATCTCAGTATTGCCTGTGAAAGCTGACATGACAAATCCTCATGTTGATATCATCAGCATCAACACACACAGTTATCCTCGCCCCGAAAAAGCCAAATTGTAGTTAATATAGGTGTTCTGTGCTACAGCTTCCTATCTATACAAATATGTTCAGATCAACTATCTGCACTTAAGAATATTTCCAAAGGGAATATTTGAAAGGGAGAACAATAATAGACTTACACAGGTGTCGCCCCCCCACCCCTCATAACCCTTGATGACCCTGTGATCTCATTTCTAAGGCCAACGTCAGGGCATCTTTCAAGAGAGTGAATCCATGTAAAGTGTCCAGTCCAGATGGTGCAACTGGCTGAGTGCTAAAACTCTATGCGGACCATCTTGGAGTATTCAAGACATCCTCAACCTCTCGCTTCAGTGATCAGAATTTCACACCTGGGCTTCAATCAATCAATCAATCAATCAATCAATCAATCAATCAATCAATCAATCAATCAATCAATCAATCAATCAATCAATCAATCAATCAAGCAAGCAAGCAATCAATCAATCAATCAATCAAGCAATCAATCAATCAATCAATCAATCAATCAATCAATCAATCAATCAATCAATCAATCAATCAATCAATCAATCAATCAATCAATCAATCAATGCTTTATTGTCATTCAAAAATACACCAACAAATGCAAGTCTGAACGAAATGTTGTGGCATTTGGCTCACCGTGCAACATGAAATAACAAAAGGATAAAATCGATAAAAAGATAAAATAGATAATAGTGACGGCAAATTATATGGAAGAGTCTGATGGCTCGGGGGAAGAAGCTGTTGCAAAACCTGGTCGTTCTGCTCCTTATACAGCGATACCTTTTGCCCGAGGGCAGCAGAGTGAACAGTCCATGATGGAGATGTGTGGGGTCGTTTATAATGCTGTTGGCCTTGGACAAGCAACGTTTGCAAGCAATGTCCCGGATTGAAGGAAGAGAAGTCCCGATGATTTTTTCAGCCGTCCTCACCACTCTCTGCACGGACTTCCAGTCGGAGGCTTTACAGTCCCCAAACCAGACAGAGATATAGCTGGTCGAAATGCTCTCTCTGGTGCCCCTGTAGAAAGTGGTGAGGACGGGATGGGGGAGGTGAGCTCTTATCATCCGGCGCAGAAAGTGCAAACGCTGCTGCGCTCTCTTAACTAGTGATGCGATGTTTTGTGACCAGGTCAGACTGTTTGTGATCTGCACCCCCAGGAACTTAGTGCTACTGACCAACTCCACCGCTGTCATTAATGTGTAGTGGTGTGTGACTGTGCCGGTTTCTCCTGAAGTCAACGATGACCTCCTTTGTTTTGTCAACATTCAGGATCAGATTGTTCGTGTTGCATCAGTCCACCAGTTGTTTCACCTCCTCCCTGTAAGCCAGTTCATTGTCGTCCCGGATAAGGCCCACCACTGTTGTGTCATCTGCGTACTTCATGATGTGGTTTGTACTAAACCGGGCACAACAGTCGTGGGTCATCAGGGTAAACAGCAGTGGACTCAGGACGCAGCCCTGAGGGGAACCGGTGCTCAGAGAGATGATGTTGGAGGTGTTGTTTCCAACCCGCACTGACTGGGGTCTGTCAGTGAGGAAGTCCAGTAGCCAGTTACACAAGGGGGTGCTGAGGCCCAATGAACCCAGTTTGCTTACCAAGTGCTGTGGGATGATTGTATTGAATACTGAACTGAAGTCCACGAACAGCATTCGCACATGTGTGTTCTTCTGCTCTAGATGTTCCAGGCTCAGGTGGAGTACGGAGGATATGGCGTCCTCTGTGGAGTGGTTTGGCCTGTAAGCAAACTGGAACGGGTCAAGTGTGGAGGGGAGTCTGGAGGTAATATGGTTCCTGACCAGCCCCTCAAAGCACTTTATCATTATGGGAGTGAATGCTACAGGGCGGTAATTGTTGAGACATGTTATTGCGGATATTTTGGCACTGGTATGATGGTGGCAGTCTTGAAACACGATGGGACGACAGCCTGGTTCAGCGAGGTGTTGAAGATGTGAGTAAGGACATGTGCCAGCTGATCAGCACATTCCCTGAGCACCCGGCCTGGTATGTTACCAGGGCTTGCCGCCTTCCGTGTGTTCACTCCTTTTAGGGTCCTCCGGACATCCACTATATCAAGACTGAGTGCCTGTTCATCGTAGTGAGGAATACCTTTCCTCGCAGTTGTGTTGTTGAATGCCTCGAACCGTCCAAAATATTTATTGAGTTCATTGAGGAAGTTTATGTTGTCTTCACAGGGTGGTGGAGCAGTCTTATAGTCCGTGATTGTTTTGGATTCCCTGCCACATGCGCCTGGTGTTCATGGCGTCATGAAAGAAGCTCTGGATTTTCTGACCATGGGCACGCTTTGCCAGCCTGATGACTCGGTTCAGGTTGGCTCTTGCGGATCTGAGTGCCACCAAGTTACCGGATTTAAATGCGGCATTTCGTGCTCTCAGCGTTCCACGTACCTCGGGGGTCATCCAGGGTTTCTGGTTGTCCCGTATAGTGATGGTCTTGGTGACACAGACATCCTTTATGCACTTTTCCATGTAAGCAGACACAGACGCAGCATACTCCTCCAGGTTGATGTGTTGATTGTCAGTTGCAGCTTTCTTGAACATGTCCCAGTCCGTGCACTCAAAGCAGTCCTGTAATGCTGTCAGAGCCCTCTGGCCACACCCTAACCTGCTTCACAGTAGGTTTTTCTCTGGTAACCAGGGGCCTGTAATCAGGAATTAGCATCACAGAGATATGGTCTGAGGAGCCAAGGTGGGGGCGGGGGACTGCCTTGAATGTCTTCTTGATGTTTGTATAGGCTAGGTCCAGTGTGTTCACTCCCCTGGTTGCAAAGTCCACATGCTGGTAGTAATGTGGGAGAACTGTCTTCATGTTGGCCTGGTTAAAATCCTCAGCAACAATGAAAGCACCATCTGGGTGTGTAGTTTGCAAGTCACTGATGGAGCGATAAAGAGCATTCAGGGCCTCCTTAGTGTTTGCACTGGGGGGGATGTACATGGCTGTGCTGGTTATGAGAGTAAATTCCCTGGGTAGATAGAAGGGTCTGCACTTTATTGTCAAAAACTCAATGTCTGGGGAGCAATGATTTGAGACCACTGTGGCATTATTACACCAGCTGTTATTAGTGTAAATGCACACACCACCACCCCGGGATTTCCCACTGAGAGCGCAGCTCCTGTCCGACCGGAATGTTGTTAGCCCCTCCACGCTAATAGCGCCGTCGGGAACAGAGGACTTTAACCACGTCTCTGTTAAGATCAGGGCGCAGCAATCTCTCACCTCCCGTTTTTATTTACCAAATCCAGCCTCAGGTAGTCCAACTTACTCTCCAAGGAACGGAAGTTAGCGAGCAGAATAGATGGAAGCGGTGTTCTGCAAGGGTTAGCCTTTAATTTCACCGTTAGCCTTTAATTTCACCGTGCCGCGCTTCTGCTTCCTGTCGCACTGTCTCCTCCGAGTGCGGCTAGTGCTGGTAGGAGACTCCGCAGCTTCGTAGGTCGCTGGTTCCAGCTGAGGGCATCTATCTTGGTACTCAAGAAGAGCATGGTCACATGCTTGAAGAACTACCATCCGGTGGCTCTTGCATCCACTGTCATTGTTTTGGGAAGTTGGTTATGGCTCAGACTCCTGCCTCAGATATGACCTGCATCCACTTCAATTTGTCTATCTTCACACCAAGTCAACAACAGATGCTATCTCACTAACTCTGCACTCTTCTCTGGACTATCTGAAGAACAGCTACTTCTGTGTTAAGCTGCTGTTCAATGTTCAACACAATCATCCCTTCCAAATTCAACACCATGCATCAAGACTTGGGCCTCTGTCTTATTTCGTCATTGGCCAACGTCAATCAGTGCGGATCGATAACAACACTATCTCGACATTGGCACCTCAAGTCTGCATACCTTGGCCCTTGCTCTGCTCACGTTACCCCCATGGCAGTGTGGTTAAGTACAGCTCCAATGCCATTGTAATATTCCAATGTCAACGCCACTGTTGTAGGCCAAATCTCGGGTGGTGACGAGTCAGCGTACAGATAGAACATCTAGTTAAGTGGTGCCGCAACAACAACCTTTTGCTCAATGTCAGCAAATCCAAGGAATTAATTATTGTCTGTTACCACATGTCTGTTTGCATTGGTGGGTTAGCAGTGGGAGAGTTTGTGGCTTCCAATTCCTGGCCGTTAACATCTCAGACCTGTATTGGGCCCATAAATGCAAACAGGAAGGCGTGCCAGCACCTCTTTCTTAGAGGTTTAAAGAGATTTGACATGCCTGCTGAATACTTACAAACCTCTACAAATGCACCGTTGAAAGTGTCCTGACTGGTTGCATAATATTTTGGTACAGCATTTCCAATGCACAGGGACACAAGAAGCTGCAGAGAGTGGTGGATTCAACCCAGTACTTCACTGGCATAGCCCTATCAACAATGACCAAAGGCTCGGCTATTTTTTTGAAATGGGCAGACTCGAATAAATTTTGCGATTATAATCACTGCAATCAAAAATATTGCAATGTGATCAGTGACTTTGAAAACATAATATATTTTGAGGTCCAAAGACAAGTAGGGCAATAATATTGCTGAATATTCACAGAAACCTAGTATAGCAATATTAGCTTGTGGTAGGACATTTATTTCTCTGATGTGAGGTCATGAAGTCATTGCTTCAGTGATATGATGGAAACTGTGGGAAGCATTCCCATTCATGATTGCATGGCCAATTCCATTCAGTACTTAGCTTCATGCTGTTTTATTTGGTACACTGTGTTCAAATAGATTTGTCTGAATTGGGCCAAACAGACATCATTGTACACTTCTATGCTTAGTTTTATTCATGATTGTAAAATCATCTCAACCATTGCTTTCACTCGATGTTTTAAAATGGGTGAGGATCGAACTATGCTTCCTGGAGATTTATTTTCAAGCCATCATTTCTCCATATGGTACCTAACACTATTTCCCAATGGCTGTTACATCTGTTGATATTGTTTGCCAAAACTAAATGGGTTAAACAGCCACATCCTGTGCGAGTCAAGACTTCAAATTTCAGGTGAATCTGCTTTGCATCTCTTTATCCTAAAATTAAAATATGGTAAATTGTACTTTGGTGGAGTTCCTGTACTATTCATCAGTGTGCCAAAATAATTTAAATGTTTTCCTTTGTCAAAGCTGGATTTCATGGTAACTGGACTGGCTGTATTTTTGCTGGGGATTTTCACCATAAAATGACCCAATGGGATTTGGATGAAGCCCTGAGTTGACTTGCTGACTTCCTCTCATTTTCTCCTTCTCCCACACGACCTCTCTCTCTCTGCCCAGCGCTAACCCCCTTATTCTTCAAATACTGGGGCAATTTTTACGAAGCTGTCTCAGTGTACTTATTTCAAAAGCACTTTATCAGTTGAGGTTAAGTTTAACCCAGATGGTTTAAAAATCACTGCTTGCAAACAGGCAGCTGCAACCTGCCTGTGAAGTTACTGTGAGGCCTTCATTGATAACGGAGCAGGATTTGGAGATCAAGAGATGGAGTTGTCAGTGGATGAGCAAATCAAAATTGACACTTCAGAACTAAAATAACTGATAACGGATTAAACTGTCATGTTAAGAGTAGGCTGGTTTTAATGATCCTCTTCCCACTCCATTCCTCAATCCTAATGATCACGGAGATCAAGAGAGAAATCAACTGACTGCTTTCAATGAATTTGCCTATCAGAAAGCATAATCCTTTTTTGCAACCACTATGCGATCAATGTGTATGGTAATTTTAAAAAAAAATCTTTATAGTGTACACACTAAAGCAGAGTTAAGTATAAAATAATATTATAAAAGTTAGATTTCTACTGTTTGGCATGACCAATCAATGCATACGGGATGTCACGTAAAGGCAAGCAAACAAAGCCAGTGATGGATATGGTACCCCTTAGAACAGAACACCATGAGCTGCAACCCCTCCATCCTCCTCTAATGTATTTTAAAATGAATCAGAAAGATGTTTTTCGGTGTGCACTGAGCTGTATTGTTTATATGTTTTAGAATTTGCAAAATGAGGGAGGGAGCAAAATGAGAAAATGTATCGAAGTTGGAAAATATTTGGAAAGCGTAGCAATTTCTGTGGGCTATATGGTGGGATCAACAAACTAAAAGGATAATGCGAACCTTACACAAGATTAAATGGAATTGTAATTGAAATAATTTGTGCTACGCAATTCAACTGTTCTAGTGACACCATGTGCAATGGCCTAAACGTCACTTTCTCTTCCTTCCTCCACTGGCTGCAGTTGATACCATCTTTAAAAAAAATCCACCTTCCATTACTTACCAGTCTGGCATTCTTTGTCAGTGCCATATCATGATCTGTATAATTAAAATTATATGTATAATTAAAACAGGACGAATCTGCATTATGGGCAAATAGTTCTTGTCATATATCCCTGGCCAACAGGTTGATTCTCACCTTAACCTGAATTTGACAACTTCATTACCAGAAACTGATGATGCTGGCCAACAATATTGTTATTTCATTTCTGGTCTGCTCGGAAGATTGGCATTTATGCTTGAGTGTGAGAAGATGGAAGGAAGAAGTCCTCCACAGCCCATTGTGTTGCATGTGGTCAAGGATCCAGCATATGAACATAAGGATTAGAAGCAGGGGTAAATTGTCTGGATCCTCCTCTGCTTTGCTATTCATCAGGATTACAACTGAGCCCATGTTCCTGCACTAAGATCCTTGAGCCCCTTGGTATCCAGAAATCTATCCACCTCTGTTTAAGGAACACAGTGACAGTCCACCAAGGATTCGCTGCTCTCCAAGAAATCTATCCAATTCAGCCATAAATGCTGGCCATCTTATTCTGAGATTTTGATCCCTGGTTCTATCCAATACCAGACTCCTTCCAAGGAAAGTGTACTCCCTCTTTGCACCCTACAAGAAGTGTCCTCCCTCTATGCACCATACACAAAAATGAACCCAACAAGAAGTTAGTAATTTTTATGAAGTATCTTCATTTTCCAAACCAATTGTCCTAGATATCAGCACAGAACTACTGAGTACAATATTCCTGTACTCCGGTTTAATATCTGGATGTGAGTACATGCCAATCTCATCTCTGCAAACAGCAAACCCATCACAAAATGTAGTCTGATACACTCCTTATTTGGCAAGTACAAACGTCATTATATAAGGAGACCAGAATTGTATGTGATACTCTAGAGTCTAGATGCTGTCTCACAACGGCTCTGTATAATTGCAGTAAAATATCTTTAATCCCATATTCAAAACTCTTTGTTATATAGGCTTTGTATTATTTGTCTTTCTAATTGCTTACCTGAATGTTAGGTTTCAGTAATTGGACATCTATGCCCCATTAAACATCTACATTTCCCAACTTGTACCATTTTATAAAATACTCTGCTTGTGCACAAAAGATGGGCACAGAAAAACATATTTTTCACATTATATTCTATGTGACATCTTTCATTTGCAGTGAGAATAAGGGGAAATGCACATATTGCAGATATTTGTGTAAAAAGCAACGTGATAGAGACATTTTATGATTAAAAATATTGGGATATTTCATATTTTTGCCAAGATTTAATCCTTATAACCTTCCAACAGATGGATTTGTTCTAAATTTCCTATTTTGCTCATCGCTTCCAATTCCTTATTTTAATGATTTTATGATGCTTGGAACAGAGTTGATCAGAAATTCAAATGCAGTTGCCATGGTATCCATGTTGTTAATGGTTGTTTTAAAAGGTAACAAATTAATAGGATGAAATGAGGAGGCACATCAATTAGCACCTCTTCATGTGTTTAGCCTAGCTCAAAGGAAGCCTTTGGCTGAGTTCACACTATGAAGGAGTCCAGGCCCTTCTGGATGGATGCCTGATGAGTACAGATGGGTCTCTAGTGGGGTTACAGCCCATACTGCAGCATTGGCAAGGATGAGAGTACTCCAGATGCACAAAAGGCCCCAGAAACATATCTTGGGCTGTGTGTCAACATCAGAGTAATACAAATGCGTCATATCCTCCAAAGAGCAGCCTGATTGAAAAGCCTTGTGCAGACTGCCTGAATATTTGTGAGAAGTGCGGTTTGTAATGATGGAAGCATGTGGTGAGTTTGCCATACTGTATACAGTGCCTGCCATAATGTTTGGGACAAAGACCCATCATTTATTTATTTGCCTCTATATTCCACACTTTGAGATTTGTAATAAAAAAATTAACATGTGGTTAAAGTGCACATTGTCAGATTTTATTAAAGGCAATTTTTATACATTTTTGTTTCACCATTTAGAAATTACAGCTAGTCCCCCCCCCCCCCCCCACCACCAGCCCCCATTTCAGGGCACCATAATGTTTGGGATACCGCAATGTCATGCAAATGAAAGTAGTCATGTTTAGTATTTTGTTGCATATCCTGTTTTTGTGTCTATACACTTCAAAATGTATTATGCTACGACCATCAGCAGTTGTATCATCAATGAAGATAAGTGAGCCTGTACTTTCAGCAGCCCTGGCCATAACACCCCCACCACCGTGTTTCACAGATGAAGTGGTATGCTTTGGATCTTGGGTAGTTCCTTCTCTCCCCTATACTTTTCTCTTGCCATCACAAAGTTAATCTTTGTCTCATCTGTCCACAAGACCTTTTTCCAGAACTGTAGTTGCTCTTTTAAGTACTTCTTGGCAAACTGTAACCTGGCCGTCCTATTTTTGCAGCTAACTAGTGGTTTCCATCTTGTAGTGTAGCACCTCTTTTTCTGTCCATGAAGTCTTCTGCAGACAGTAGTCATTGACAAATCCACACCTGACTCCTGTCGGACAGGTGTTTGGGGATTTTTCCTTATTATAGAGAGAATTTGTCTGTCATCAGCTGTTGAGGTCTTCCGTGGCCTGCTCTCTTTCTTCTTAATGATGTTCCAAACAGTTGATTTTGGTAAGCCTAAAGTTTGGCTGATGTCTCTAACAGTTTTATTCTTGTTTCTCAGTCTCTCAATGGCTTCTTTGACTTTCATTGGCACAACTTTTGTCCTCATGTTGATAAACAGCAATAAAAGTTTCCAAAGGCGATGGAAAGACTGGAGGAAAGACTAGGTGCTGGGAGCTCTCTTATACCTGCATTAAGGAGGCAATTAAATACACCTGAGCGATTACAAACACCTGTGAAGCCATGTGTCCCAAACATTATGGTGCCCTGAAATGGGGGGTGGGGACACTGTAGAAACACAGCTTTAATTTCTACATGGTGAAACCAAAATGTATAAAAATGGCCTTTTATAAAATTTGACAATGTGCACTTTAACCACATGTGATTTTTTTCTATTACAAATCTAAAATTGTGGAGTACAGAGGCAAATAAATAAATGATGTGTGTCCCAAACATTATGGAGGACACTGTGGTTGTCATAGTAACATGCTCACTAATGATTTGCCTTTGAAAACGGCGATGCATCTGTAAGCGAACAATTTTCCCAGAATAACAACACTCCAAATGTTTCAAAGGCTGACACATAATCATATCTTGTTTATTTTTAGCTAGGTATAATGTCACAAGTTAGTTGAGATAACCATTTCACTCTTCTGTTACTATTGCATTTTAAGGGCCTGTCCCACTTAGGCGACTTTTCAGCGGACTGCCTCCGCCCTTCAAGCTCAGGAAAAGCGGGGGAGCGCTGTCTGAAATTCACACGGTGCAAAGCCAAGGTGATACACACACACACACACCGTGATTACAATAGTATCGGTTTTCTCCATGGCGACCAATTTTTGGTCGCAGAAAATTTTTCAACATGTTGAAAAATTTGCTGCGTCCATACTGAGGCTGCGACTCGTTCCCAGAATGCAGGAACTCCTCTCGACCATGAAGGAGACTCACCAGAGACCCCCAGAGAACATGTGGCGACCATGAGGCGAGCGTAGAGTCTCCTGCACTCGTCTAAAAAGTCGCCTAAGTGGGACAGACCCTTTAGTTTTTAGGTTTAATTGGAGTTTTTGAAGTAGTACACCGAATTAATATAACATGTCTTTATGGCTGGATAGAATGTTAATCAGATGACACCGAGTATTTCCCTTAATTGGGCTAGCTCTGATTCATTTTGCTCTGCACCCTGTAGATTTGAACAATAATTTTCAAATCATTGTATGTGTGAATACATCTTGGTGCATGCCCTTGGATCTTCCACTTCCACATCCCTATCATCCAAATGGAAAGTAGCTAAGAGAAAAAATATAATGTTATTACAAATATTTTTTTAATGGTTTAATATACAGCTGTGGAAAAAATGCTGAGAATGAAATGTGCACAGATACTTAAACCTCTTCTTCCTGGAGCAAAGGTTTACAAAAACTTTTTTTAAAAGTTGTTCAAAATGTTTTTATAAAAGTCATAGGTTTTATATTGCTGGATTCAGCTGGCCCTCATAAACTGACACAAACATTGTCAGTAAGGCTAGATGTTGTGGACTGCACACTGTGGAATGACTTGAGGTTAAGACAAACAATCTGAATGAAGGTACCATATTGACCAGGAGTTCTTTGAGACATGTTGAGGATGTGAAAAGTTATATAAAATCCTGTAAATTTGTTCCGCATCATGATATTGACCTGTAATTTCAAATCTCTATTCGCATCCACCAATTCTAATTATATAGAAACATAGAAACAAGTCCATAATTCTTTGAAAGTTTCAACACCAGTAGATAGTGGTAAAGAAGGCATAAAGTATGCTTGCCATCGTAAGTCGGGGCATTGAATATTAGAGTCGGGATGTCATGATACAGCTTTATATGACTGTGTGTAGGAAGGAACTGCAGATGTTGGTTTAAATCAAAGATAGACACAAAATGCTGGAGTAACTCAGCGGGGCAGGCAGCATCTCTGGATAGAAGGAATGGGTGATGTTATAATAGACAATAGCTGCAGGAGTAGGCCATTCGGCCCTTCGAGCCAGCACCGCCATTCATTATGATCATGGCTGATCATCCCCAATCAGTACCCCGTTCCTGCCTTCTCCCATATCCCCTGACTCCGCTATCTTTAAGAGCCCTATCTAGCTCTCTCTTGAAAGTATCCAGAGAACCGGCCTCCACCGCCCTCTGAGGCAGAGAATTCCACAGACTCACCACTCTCTGTGAAAAAGTGTTTCCTCGTCTCCGTTGGTTCGGGTTGAGACCCTTCTTCAGTCTGAAACTGACCCGAAACATCACCCATTCCTTATCTCCAGAGATGTTGCCTGTCCCGCTGAGTTACTCCAGCATTTTGTGTCCATCTTCAAAATCTGGAGCTGATGAGCGGAGGGAATAGCACAGATAGACAATGGAAGCAATATGGTGCTGAAGAAGCAGCTAACTTGCGATGGGCATAGAAACTGTGGCTTGGGAACCGGCACTAACCAGGAAACTGGATCAGCCTAGTATGGGGGATTTTACTAAATGCCTTACTAAATTCATGTAGCTAACATCCACCACCCTACCCTCATTAATCACCTTTGTCACCTCCTCAAAAAATGTGATCAAGTTAGTAAGACACGACTTACGATAGATTCCATTAAGGTCCTGGAGCTTTATCCACTTTAATGCTCCTCAAGAGCTCCAATGCCTGCTCCTCCTTAACCGCACACTGCCCTGCATATTAGCATTCTTCTCTCTGTTTTCACTGTGCTCCAAGTCCTTCTCTTTGGTAAAAACAAATGCAGAGTACTTGTTTAGTACCTCGCCTACATCCAAGCACAAATTCTGTCCTTTATCCTCGAGTGGTCTTACCTTTTCCATGGTTACCCTCTTGGTTTGAATGTAGGTATATAAAGCTTTGGGGGGGTTTCTTTAATCTGACCCATTTTGACCTTTCAAATCGTTCACTTGAGTTTTTTCCTCTTTGCTTTATGTTCCTCAAAGAACCCGTCTGATTCCACCCTCTTAAACCTTGCATGTGCTTCCTTTTTCTTTTTGACCAAATTTATAACTTCTACGGTCACTCAGGGTTTTCTTATTTTGACATCCTTATTCCCCCCTCCCTACTGGAACATGCCAATTCTAAACTTTGATCAACTGTCCTTTAAACAAATCCCACATGTCAGGTGGATTTGTCCAATATCAACTGATCTCAGTATAACCCCCCCCCCACCAGTTGTATTGTATTGCACGTCCACCCAGGATAACCTTGTATTTTTCCTTACATCAATCATCCCTGGTCCTCGACCAAATCTCAGCCACTCCTTTTTAAGCTCTCCTTTTTAAGCTCTCCTTTACCTCTTTGACCAAGGTTTCATAAACTCACCTAATATGTCTTTGTTTAGCTCAGTATTCATTTTCTTTTCATGCATATTTGATGAGCTGTTGATATTTTTTTGCTGTGCTTTAAGGGCGTTGTATAATACCAAGTGGTACTTGCCATCACAGGCCCATTGGTGAAAGTCGTCATTGTTACCTGATTTATTTTTGGCATTTAAAGAATGTCCTCGACTATTCAAACGGCTGTTGTGCTATTTAATCTAAGCTCAGCATATATCATTAAGGGTTCGAAGATATCAAGTCTTGGCTTGAAGTGATTCATGATGAAATATCAAATCCTTTAATAGGGGGTCGTACATAGAAACAGAAATTTGTTTTTGCTCGGTGGAACAGCTTGTTATTGTAATGTGGCACAAATTGAAAATGTTGCTGCTTTCAAGCCTGGTGAAGCGACCAGTTGTTGCTGAAGGTGTGGTTAACTAGTTTTGTCCTGGGAAGAAATTCAAATCTGACTCGTATCAGGTGTGTTGCAATATGCAGAACACAGATGGACACTGACCCGACTTGGTTTACTGAGAAGGTGGTGGTATTTCCTCAGCCGACTATAATGACTTTATAATGAAGTGTGTTCACTGGCATGCTTTTCCTCTCCATTGTAAATTGTTTCCTGTGCTCTATGATATCTTTGCTCTGAACAAGGACCATTATTTGTAGCCCCAGGGTTCAATTTGTGACAGACATTCATTAACAAGCTCTTTGAGTAAGATTGTGTCAACAATTTGTTGCTTTTTCTTCAGCTTCTATAATTGACCCATTTCCTTTCATCTTTACGTCGTAATAATAGAATGTGACCTGGTCATTCCCTTCAGAATAGGGATTAGCAATTTTGGTGAATGTTTTCATTTTCTCGTAGTTTTCATCAATAAAAATAATGGTTGCTTTATATTTTTCCAAAAATAATATCATGAGATATTTCATTTATGTAATATATAATTGTTTAAAAAATAATTATTTTTATCCCATTTTAAATCCCTTCCCAACTTGGGCAAGGAGACCCCCTGCAAGGGTCAACTGGCCTTGAGGGATTGCGTAGGAGATATCATAAAGTTATGCACCATGGAAGCAGGCTCTTTGGTCCAACTTGTCCATGCTAACCAAGATGCACCATCTAAACTTATCCCATTTACCCGCAATTGGCGCATATTCCTCTAACCCTTAGAATCTACCTGTCCAAATATCTTTTAAATGTTGTTTTTGAATCTGCCTCTAATACTTACTCTGGCAGCTGGTTCCATATACCCACCTCCTTCTGTGTGGAAAAGTTGACCCTCAGGTTCCTATTAAATCTTTCCCCTCTCACCTGAAAGCTATGCCTTCTAATTCTTAATTCGTCTACCTTAGGAAAAAGACTCTGTGCGTTCATCCTATCTATTCCCCTCATGATTTTATACACATCTAAAAGATCACTCCTAAGCCTCCTGCGTCCAATGAATAAAGACCTAGCCTGCCATCCTCTACCTATAGTCCAGGCTCGAGTCCTAGCAACAACCTTGTAAATCTTCTCTGTACTCTTTCTAGCTTAATAACATCCTTCCTATAGCAGGGTGACCAAAACTGAACACAATTTAGATTCATCTACAAACTTACTAATCATACCACATCCATTTTCATCCATGTTATGGATATAGATGACAAACAACAATGGGCCCAGCACTAATGCTTGAGGCACACCATGATCCACAGGCCTTCAGTCTGATAAACAATCTTCCATCACCATCCTCTGCTTCGTGCTATGTTACTCCATTCTAGTTGCAGCAGATTATTTATTTGGTGTTGTTTCATATTGTGTATGTGTGATATTTATATATGATTCAGCATGTGATGTAAAATTCAACCATCTGTTGGGGTTAATGACGCAAATTTAACTACTCTTCAGCAGTCACATCTGGCCTTTCATTGTGCTACTGGTCTTAGTGTCATTTCCAGGGTTAGAGGTCAGTTTTGTCCAGAGCTGAGAGGCCCAGTGCACCATATCCAGCCTCTTAGCTTCCTGGCAGCCAGTTAGTGTATTTAATAAAGGTACACAAAATTGCTGGAGGAACTCAGCGGGTGCAGCAGCATCTATGGAGCGAAGGAAATAGGCGACGTTTCGGGCCGAAACCCTTCTTCAGACTTCTACAGCCCAACAACATTGGCCTCAGCCCAGTGATATTTAATACGTGATAGTGTATTTAATACGTCTCATTCCTTTGACTGTGATAGCCAACCTGGATTGATGGAGTACGTGAAGTTCAATGGTTTCTTATTTTTCTCCCTCTTCTTTAATCTAATTTTAATGCTTTTGATTTATGTTTGAAAATAAAATTATTTTTAATTTCAACTTTTTAAAAACATTTAAAATATTGTAATTTTTTTTTAAATGCCTCTGATCATTAGAGATAGATTAGACCACCAAGGCAGTCTGGGATAGGGATAGGAATCTGCATTAAAACATCGGTGAGATCAAGCGTAAACTCAGCAACTGTTTCTCGGACATTTGCACTCCGTCTGCCAAGGCCTACTGCTTAAGACGTCCCGTTTACTGATCTTTCTGTCCTTGACCTCCTCCACTGCCAGAGTGAGGCCACATGCAAATTGGAGGAACCACATATTTTGCTTGGGTAGCTTACAGCCCAACAACATTGGTCTCGGCCCAGTGATATTGACATGAACATTGAATTGTCCAATTTAGGTCACTTAAAGCCTCTACCAATTTTCACAGTTCATAACTCTCCAATTCCTTTGTTTCTCATGTTCTGTTTTTTTATCTATGCCCTTTGGCCGACAATCTGCCTATTACTTGCCAGGCTTTGTCCTGCTCCCTACGCAGTTCCAGCTTTCTCCCCCTCCCCTGACCCCAACAATCATTCGGAAGAAGATTCTCAACCCAAAATGTCATCTATCTTTCCAGAGATGCTGTCTGACTTGCTGAGTTGCTCCAGCACTTTGTGCCTTCTTTTGTAAACGAGCATCTGCAGTTCCTAGTTCTAGGATTAGCTTCCTGAGGCTTGATAACAGTTTGTTGACACCACTGTTTGAAACGGTCAGATTCACGCAGCCGCAAAGGTAAGTATGGTTACAGAAGGAGCTGAAGATGAGCCTGATTTTGCTTCCTGGACTGCCATGAGAAGACTCGGCTGATCTTTTAGGATTTCTGACCCATGAAGGAAGGGGAGAATTTTAGTTTCCTCTTCAGACTTGCTTAGATTCACCATTACAAACCGGATGCTACAGAAATGTAATTAAAAGGTCTGAGTTTTGAAATCAATCTTGGTTTACCATTGACATTTGATTGTGAATCAGGTGTTCAATACAAACTGCATTGCTTTCTGAATCTCCGTTGTGTCAGGTTGTTATGGAAGGGGTAAGGTGTCTGATGTTATTTCCATTAATTCTGTGAGAAGCATCAACGAGGCTTTGTTGGTAGCATTCTCACCTTGTTGTCACATGTTCCATTGTGGAGACTGCAAAATCTAGTCTAAGCGCTGCTCAGATAAGATGTTATATCTGACAGTATATCTGCCCATCGATGGCTGAATAACTTCTTGGGACACTGTTCGAAAAATAGCAGGGACTACACGTCTTTCTTTCGCTGAAACTTCACGCATCGGGGAATTATTGTTCACCTGGGTTATGATGCTTCTTTTTGTCTCGTTTTTTATAATGCTTTATTATTTTGGGTGTAAAATTGCGACGGCTTTGAGGTTTGTGATGTTTTCCTGTGGAGGAATGTCTGTGATTTTGTTTGCCGAGTACCAGGACACTTTGCTGACAGCAACTTAGACTTGATCTTGAAGCGGGTGCTCAGAGTGGTCAACTCACACTCTTGTAGTGATAAACACATGGTGTAGAATTGGGATGGAAGGAAATGCAGAAAGAAACTTATTATTGTATGCAATACACTTGTGGACAAATCTGTGAGATAAATATGTTTTGTTCATTCTAGTATCATGGAGTATAGGCTCCTGCTAACTGTAGTTACCTGGAGACTCTGTATTGACAAATATCAATGTTTTTCTGGGGAGAAACCTAACTTCATGAATAAGTTATGAGATCATTAGTGTTTAGTTAAATCATGTAGATTAAGGATATATAGCAATCACTGTAAACAGTTGACTGTCCCTTTCTGTTTTTGCTCTCTAAATTGTTATTTCAAAGGGCAGCCAGATTTTGCCTGGCTTTTACAAGCATTCATCGCTTCAAATTCCAAGTTTAATTTTGGCTCTGTGCTTGTGTTTTGCAGATGCTTTTGTGAACAGCCAAGAGTGGACACTTAGCCAATCTGTGCCAGAACTCAAAGTGGTGAGTAACGTCACTTCACATAAGGTTCTGGCAATTATTCCAACAGTGAATCTCTACAAGAATGCAGAAGTAGTGGATGCTAAACTTGACTATTTTTATTCTATTACCCTATGACAAGGTTTCTCCTCTACTTAATTGCCGTTACAACTCAGTACAGCTTTAAAAGTAGGAAATCTGCCACCCTAGCTAACAGCTATTTCTATTTTACTTATAACAATGAGTGTTGGTCGACTGTACTGTTGTTCCAATCAAATAATTGTGAGCCTACGTTTTACATCCATGCTTGAATAGGTTTGGCTCCCGGAGCATCAAAACCAAACCAAATCCTGTCTTTGCCTACTCTTAAGATTTGCACACATTCAAATTGGACTTTTTGGAGAGTGGCCAAAGAAAGATATTGCAAAATTCTCTTTTCTCTTCATCAGAACCTCTGTGGCCCTTACATTCAGGCTGAACTTTATATCTCTCTTGTCTTTTGGTTTAATAGTGTATGATATCATCATTTTTTCTTTACTCATTGGTATTTGGGAGTATTGACCTTGCTTAATTCTAAGTTCAGCTGCCACTTAACACTCTTAAGTGTTTCTAGCAGGCTCTTGTTATCATATCAGAGAGATTTTAGTGTGCACTTATTCCTTCCTCTTGATGCTTTCAAGCTGTGTGTGGTGTGTTAATATGATCATTGTTACTGATACTATATATTGATGGCTTTATAGTGTGAATTATTTATCATGAAACCTTTGCACCAACATGGAACTGCTGGTATTTTCTATATTTGATTTTAAATGACTGGTTAGAATCCAAAATCTTCAATTAAAAATAATCTAAATTGCAGAGATTTGGTGTGCGCCTATAATTTTTAACTAAATAAAGAAGAATGGATTATGGAAATGTTTTCCTTATATCCTGGTTAGAAAAAAATGCACAAATGTTTTTATTTATGTGTGATGGAAAAGATCTAATTATATAAGAGGAGTAGTTGAGCAGATTTTCCATCTGAGCTCCTCCTGTTAATTCCCTCTATATGTATTGTTCAGGAAATTCCTCCGTCATCTTCTCCAAGAAAAGTAATTGCGTGGATTTCGTCTTCTAACATTTTAGGCCCAGGTACGCAGCATTCAAGAGGAGTTTGCCTATTTTTCATTGCTACTCTCAATTCATATGAAGGGAATGGAAATTAAGTGATTTATTTGCTGCATCGTGATCACTAGAGCCAGGATTTTGCCATAAATGCCATAAGCGCCTTTTCATGCCTTTTTAAAAAATGATTTTAGGAAGATAGTGCCCTTTTTACGTTTGAGTGCCTAAATCAGCCTTTTTTTGGCGCCATTTTAACAACTTCCAAGAAAATTTACACTACCGGGGCGAAACCCAGCTGTAAGTGGTGATTGGAAAGGGGTGCATGGGAAAGGGTCCAGTCTTTGCAGACTGGAGTCAGGCTGTGAGTAGGTGTGAAGTGTTGGTTGGGGAGGTGTAGGGGGGGAAGGATCTCGTCTTTTCAAACTGGAGTCAGGCTGTGAGTAGGTGTGAAGTGTTGGTTGGGGAGGGGGTGTGGGGGTACCAGGGCTAAGTTTCTGTTTATCGAAACTGCAGTAGAACTTGTGTTCAAGAAGGAACTGCAGATGCTGGAAGATCGAAGGTACACAAAAATGCTGGAGAAACTCAGCGGGTGCAGCAGCATCTATGGAGCGAAGGAAATGGGTGACGTTTCGGGCCGAAACCCTTCTTCAGTCTTCAGTCTACCTGCAGTAGAACTCGTTCAGGTCGTTGGTCAGCTGACGATTGTCCAAGGAGCAGGGGTTTTTCCTCTTGTAGCTTGTGATTACTTGCAAGCCCTTCCACACTGAAGAAGAGTCATTTGCTGAAAACTTGCTCCTCAACTTCTCAGAGTACCTTTCCTTGGCAGCTCTGATTCCTCTTCTCAGCTTGTACTTGGCTTGCCTGTAAAGGTCTACACCCCCGTTCCTGTGGTATCTACCCCTGCAAACCTCAAAATGCCTAAAGTCAAGTCAACGCCTTGTAAAAAACTGAACGATTTGGTGAGAGTGTACGGGAGTGATACATTCTCTACAGACAACTGTGTGCTGTTTTGCAAAGCATGTGAGAAAGCAGAGAATCATGAGAATAAATATTTCGTCTCCCAGCATGTACAGACAGCTAAACACAAGTCGGTGGCAGAGGAACTGAAGGTAGGAAATACGCAAGCTTGTCTCCTCACAACATTTACTGCTGGCTCCAGTCGCCAATCTGAGTTTTCGAGTGATATGTGCAAAGCGTTCATTTATGCTGGAATTCCACTGTGGAAATTGGAAAACAAATCTCTCAGAGGTTTTTTAGAGAAATACACAGAGGAACATATACCGAGCGAGTCATCATTACAGAAAAATTATGTTGACAGCAACTTCAACATTGTTGTGCAGAAAATTGGAGATGAAGTTGCACGCAACAAAATATGGATCTCAATAGACGAGACAACCGATGCTGTGGGGAGATATGTTGCCAATGTGGTCATCGGTACACTGGGAGCAGGTCAACCATCAAAGGAGTATTTGTTGACATCGGAAGTATTGGAGAAGTCAAAACAGCCCAACTATTGCTCAGTTGTTTACATCTTCACTTGCTGTACTTTGGCCAGAAGGTATAAAACACGAGAATGTACTTCTGTTTGTGACTGATGCAGATCCGTACATGAAACAAGCTGCATGTAGAAGTTTTTCACATCTGAAGCATATTCTGTCTGACAGACGGCATACTTTAACACCAGATAATTTGAAAAAAATGCTAGTAATCAGGTGAAACCAGGAGACTTTGGTCATTTAATGTAGTATACCTTTATAATTATCATTTTTAACCATATTTTGGTGGTGGAAATAAATGCCTTTTAATACATTTTTTGTCAATAAATGCCTTTTTCGTGCCTTTTTTGTAATTTTATTATGCCTTTTTGCCTGCCTATTTCAGAGATTTTTAGCGCCTGAACATCCTGGCTCTAGTGATCACTATTCTTTGTAATGTTTGTAAAGTCATGAAGAATCTGAAGATAGATTCACAAAATGCTGGAGTAACTCAGCGGGACAGGTAGCATCTCTGGAGAGAAGGAATGGGTGATGTTTCTGGTCGAGACCCTTCTTCAGACTGATGTGATCAGATCTACAGACATTCTGTGCTTAATGTTGTGTGAAGTGGCAGTCATTTGCTCTTTACTTCCTACAATCCTAACTGTTCCCTGTATAGCAAGCGTGATGAGACCCAAATTTGCCATATCCTCAATCTTGTCTCTTCTCTGTCTATTTGCATCTCTTATTTTAGTTGTGGCAAATAACATAGCTGGATTTAGGTGGGAGGCTTAATAAAGATGGAGTGGAAAGGTAAAAAAAAGGACGTGCTGTTAATGTCAGATGAAGTAAGACAGGTGAAAACTTATATGAAACAGCATGAAGACTTGTATGAAGACAACTTTTATGGGATAACACAGTGGTGAAGCTGGTAAAGCTGCTCCTTCACAGCTCAGAGATCCGGGTTCAATCCTGATCTCTGATGCTGCCTGTTTGGAGATTGCATTGTTTCACAAGGGTTTCCTCCCACATCCCAAAGATGTGCAGCTAGGTAGGTTAATTGGCTGCTGTAAATTGTGCCTGGTGCATAGGAGAGTTGTAGAATTGAGATCATTGATACAAATATGTGATTAATATAAGATTCGTGTTACGGGTGTTGTGAATTTGAAGGAGCTGTTTCTATGGTGTAGTTCTAGATGAATCTATAACCTTGTTTGGCCAGATGGCTGACTTCTATTCTGTGCATTTCAAGCTGAGAACTGAGAACACACTTGTTTCAGAAATTTAGGTAGACAGGAAAAGGTGGGGTTGGGTAGTAGCCCTGATAAAGAATGATATTAGGACAGTAGATAGATTTGGCTCAGAGATTCAAGTAGTAGAATCAATGGGGGTGGAGATGAGTAACAAGGGACAGGCAATACAATACAATACAATACAATACAATACAATTTATTTGTGTCATTTGAACATTGAGGTTCAAACGAAATTTGGTTTCTGCAGTCATACACACAAGAAAAAGAACCAAGACACAACACAATTTACACAAACATCCAACACAGTGAATCTCCTCCTCACTGTGATGGAAGGCAAAGTCTTATCTCTCCCCTGCAGGGGAAAGATTTTAAAAGTTTCCCCACACACATACCCAGTTAAAAAAAAAAGCACTTTAAACTACATTCAAACATTCAAACGCGACAAAAAAAACAAAAAAACGACAGACGGACTGCAGAGGCTGCTGCGACGTGAGTCGCGCCACCCACCCCAATAATTGTGGCAATAGTCTTTCAGCCCCTAGTATCTATGCTTTTGGACAGACTATCAATACCAAAAAAAGGGAGCTTGTAATTAAGTTCATGCAATAGTTTTGGGACTGTTTTAACTTCAAATATCTGAGAAAATCAAATTGGCAAAGGTCACCTGAAGGGCAAATTCATGGAACGCAAGTGAAACTCTTTTGTAGAACAACACGTTGTGGTCTCAACTAAAGAGCTGGTTTAGTTTTAGCCACGTACTGTAATATGGAATTGATTGATTGATTCTTTTAATGACCACACAGCCAGGCTGGTGGAATTTGTTATGCCAATGCAGCACATAAAAAAAAAAGCACAGTCCCCAACCCCAGTTCCCCAATAGTCGGGCCTATTTGAGGCCTCCACAGTTGCCTCTACGGAGGCCCGATGTTCCAGGCCGTTCTTGCCGGGTGATGTTGTTCCGGCGTCGGGAGAGTCCTCTCAGCGGCATGGGAACCCTGGAAACGGCCGCCTCCTTACTCGAGACCGTGGCTTCCGGAGCCGACAAGGCCGCGCCGATTGGAGCTCAATGGCAATCTCATCGAGAGATCCCAGGCTCCCGATGGAAAGTTCAGCGCTGCCGCCCACAGCCGCTCCACAGACCCGCAGCTCCGCAACGGACCCAGCTCACCGGAGTTCCAGCTCAGCGACCCAGGCAAGGCACCGCCCGCCCCGCAATGGCGCTCCAGCGCTGCACCGCCGTCCTCAGACCCGCAGCTCCGCCGATGCTGCTGCCGGTACCGCCGATGCCGCCGCTGCCGAAGCCGGTGCCGGTGCCGCCGATGCTGCCGCCGCCGATGCCGATGCCGAGGTTCTGGGCGGTCCCCTCAGGCAACGCCGCTCCAGGCCCGCTGTTAGGCCGCGAAGACGGGTCGAGAGTGCAGCCCGGAGAAAAGCTGCATCTCCGACCAGGTAGGGACCCTGAAAATTAGTTTCCCCCTTCCCCCCCCCCTCCCGCACACATAAAAAAGCTAGAACTCCTAAAACAAAACACTAAACTAACTAAAAATAAGAAAAAATAAGATGAAAGGACAGGACAGCTGCTGGCAGGGCAACCGTGCACAGGACAGCGCCCCCACAGAAAAGGGGTTCTCTAGGGGAAGTATGATCATTATTTGAAGGAATTTCACATTCTATTCGCGAGTGATGACTTGGAAACTTGAAGGAATTGCATAGCTTGGAGAAGAGTGACATTGAGGTATCGCTGGCAAGCCCAACAATGATTGCTCATCCCTAACTGTCCTTCAGAAGGTGGTGGTGAGCTGGCATATAGAACCATTGTAGTCCTTCTGGCGAAGGCACACGTACAGTGTTATTGGGAAAAGATTTCAAGGATTTAAACCCAGTGTGTTATCTAAAGTAAATAAGTTACATAGATTTCAAAATGTCATGGCAGATAATCAGCGACGTACACAGAAATAAATATTTCACAGTTTTTAAAGATTATAAATTCTGTTGAGCACTAAAGACCATATGAAAGTAATCCGTTCATGTCAAAGTTGGTATGAAATTGAAAGAAAAGGTTTATGAAGTTGCAAGGATATTCAGAAGGTTTGAGAATTGGGTGAATTTTCAAAACCAAAGAATTATAAAATATTGATAGAGGCAGAAGAGAGCCAGAGGTTAAACCAGCAAGAAATATATAAACACAGTGTAACAGTTCTGCAACTGTTGTAAAAGGAAGAGGATAGGAAAGGTTAATACTGGGCCAGGACAAGGAATTAGAAATCATATTATGATCATTAAGTTGACAAATCAAATGCAATCTTTTGGGGATATAGCTGGAAAATTGGGAACAGGTAGATGACGTGCATTTAGAGTAAAAATAGAAAATGCTGGAATACTCAGCAGGCCATACTGCATTTGTGGGGGAAGAAACAGAGTTAATATTTCAGGTCAAAGACATCATAGACATGCCCCTCCCCCGCCCTTCCTGCAAATTAATGAGCTGCTTTGGGCAACACTGGGAAGAAAACCAAATAAATTTGAGGCCGTTGCGGTGGCACATTGGTAGAGTTGCTGCCTTACAGCACTAGGGATCTGGGTTTGATCCTGACTACGCCTACTGTCTACGCAGTTTGTACGTTTTCCCTGTGACCATGTGGGATTTCTCTGGGTGCTCCAGTTTCCTTCCACACTCTAAAGACATACAGGTTTATAGGTTAATTGACTTTGGGGAATTTTTAAATTGTCCCTCGTGTGTCGGATAGTGTTAGTGTGTGGGGATCGTTGCTCGGTGTGGATTCGGTGTGCCAAGGGGCCTGTTTTCGTGCTGCATCTCTTAATTAGACTCATCTATATATCTTAATTAGACATCCAAACCTACGGAGAGGATGGCAGAGGGGGGGGGGGGTGGTCTCACTTGCAGGGTAAAACCGGTGTGATCAAAAAGATAACTGGAAACAAAGCTATCTGATCAGTGAGTGAACGGGAACAGTAAGAAACATAGAAAATAGGTGCAGGAGGAGGCCATTTGGCCCTTCATTGTGATCATGGCTGATCGTCCCCTATCAATAACCCGTGCCTGCCTTCTCCCCATATCCCTTGACTCCTCTAGCCCCTAGAGCTCTATCTAACTCTCTCTTAAATCTTAAAGAAGGTGAGAATGTAAACAAAGGACTAGCTGAGAAATGCAGAACAAGAAGACATGCCCACACTAGGCATGTTCACCGGGGGGAAACAATTAGCTGGCCCAATATCAGAGATGGAGGACTGATGTAGGCAGAGAAATCAAATTACCTGAAGTTGTAGAATAGTATAATTTGGTGATTGATGGTTGGCTAGAACTCGGTGGGCAGAAGAGTTTGTTCCTGTGCTGTACAACTCTGACCCTGATATTGAGTCCAGAATAGGGTTGTTATGAGTTTGTGTAAAGCAATTACTGCCTAAGTTCAGTGTTTATGAGGTTGAGGATAATATATCAGCATTTTTGGCAGAATGGTTTGGTAGTTGGAACCTTACAGTAGATAAATGGGTCATTAAGGGGTTAGCACATTGTAATTTCAGGGATCAGTGCGGAGCCCTCGGCTGCTAATAATGTGTATTTGTGGTAGATGAGGGGCTAAATGTAATTTATCAAACCCACTGACACTTAAATGCAAAGCCAGGCAGGAAAGTAATTGATGATGATAAAAAAATGTCTGCTGAGGGCAATGAGTTAAGTCAGTGGGCAAAAATATGGCAAATTAAGTATATGGAGAGGAAACAAGAGATTATTTACTTATGTGGGAAAAGTATAAGAAATCATCTTAATTAACCGTGCCTTTGCGGTTGCAGCTAGATTGTGGAACAGCATCCCTCTTCCCATCAGAATTGCCACCTCCATCAACTCTTTTAAGTCAAGACTTAAAACTCATCTTTACTCTCAAGCCTTTCTTGACGTCCTCTGAGGGAGGGCTATATGTATGTATTTATGTATGTACTTAATCTATGAACCATTGTTGTATAACTTTAGTACCTCCACCAATGTAAAGCACTTTGGTCAACGAGAGTTGTTTTTTAAATGTGCTATAGAAATAAAAGTGACTAATTACATTTTGAGTGTCGAACATTGGTGTTCAGAGAGGTTTGAGTGTTCTTCTGTAAGAAGGTTACCACATATGTAAGCAAGCAATTTAGAAACTTAATGTGATGTTGACTTTCTTTTTAACCACAAAAAGAAGTAAGTCAGCTGGGCTTTGGTGAGGCCAAGCTTGGAGTGCAGTGAACAAATTTGTTTAGTCCATTTAAGGAAGAATCAGCCTCCGAGGGAGTGGAGCAAAGGATCTCAAAATTAATTTCTGAGATAAAGGGGATTGACCAATGAGGTAAAGTTTAAGTCTGGCCTTTGCCCTCTGGAGTTTAGAAGGAAGAGTTTAGTTTTGTTTATTGTCACATGTACAGTGAAAAGCTTTTGTGGCATGCTAACCAGTCAGCGACAAAACAAATGATTACAATCGAGCCATCCATAGTGTACAGATACATGATCAAGGGAATACCGTGAATAACGTTTAGTGCAAAATAAAGCCAGTAAGGTCCGATCAAAGAGAGACGGAGGGTTTCCAATGAGGTAGATAGTAAACCAGCATCTGCAGTTCTTTCCTACACAGGTTTCCAGAGATATTGCCTGACCTGCTGTGTTACTCCAGTACTTTGTGTCCTTTAGTGTATTAATCGGCATCTGCATTTTTTTGTTTCTACTTCTTAATTGTTATCGAGTTCCTTATTTAAGAACAAAAAATAAACTGCCAGAGCAACTCAGTGGGTCATTTGTAGAAGGACATGGGCAGGCAATGTCTCAGATCAGGACCTTCTTTGAATCACAGTTGGTGCCTGACCCAGAGTTCCTCACCCAAATTTCCTAATCTTGAGTTTTATATGGAAAACAACGAGGAAACACCTCCACAGAAATGTGTCTCTTGCATTGTGGCAGTTTTGAAATATTTACAGCCCTTTCTCCTACATTCTTGTTGTTATCAAGTGCGAGTCATAGTACCTTGTGTGAATAAACAAATTGTTCTTTTACTCTCAGCCATCGCCTTCACTATTCATCCATGTATAGCAGATAAGAATTTTACCTGAGTTAAAGGATTATGGATTTGAGTACAAGAACCCAGGCTATTACTTTAGTGCAGTACTGAGAGACTCCTGCAGTTTTTGAAGTGGAAACAAGGAACTGCAGATGCTGATTTACGCAATAGGCCACAAAGTGCTGGAGTGACTCGGTGGGGCAGGCAGCATGGAAACAAGTCCTTTGATCCATCTTGTCCATGCCGACCAAATTGACATACTGGGCTATCCACTCCAACGCTTTATGTCCTGCAGTTTTTGAAGTGCTCTTTTTCTGAAAAAATGCAAAACTGGGGTGATGGTGTTATTTTGTTGAAGGGAAGTAATATATCCCTGACATTATGGTTGATATCCTTAAACCAATGTTTAAATGCACATGATCTAGTCTTCCCACACATCAGGTTGTTTGTGGATTTAATGTGACCACATTTCCTACATGGAGTGTATTTGTTGGCTGGAAGAGCTTTGAGATATTTTTGTGTAGGAAAGAACTGCAGATGCTGGTTTAAATCGAAGATAGACACAAATTGCTGGAGTAATTCAGCGGGACAGGCAGCATCTCTGGAGAGAAGGAATGGGTGGCGTTTCGGGTCGAGTTTGAAGAAGGGTCTCGAGCCGAAATGTCACCCATTGATTTGAGATTTTTAACAGGATGTGAAAGGCTCTATCTGAGAAATTAATTTAAAAAAATCTTTATCTTTTTGCCTCTTAATCATGTGCCAACAGCAGTTTATCAGAGATCACTGGTTTCTTGAAGTTAATATGCTGAAACATATGTAGAAACATATAACATTTTTAGAGGGTACACAAAAATGCTGGAGAAACTCAGCGGGTGCAGCAGCATCTCTGGAGCGAAGGAAATAGGCAACGTTTTGGGCCGAAACCCTTCTTCAGACTGATGGGGGGTGGCGGGGAGAGGAAAGGAAAAAGGAGGAGGAGGAGCCCGAGGGCTGAGGGATGGGAGGAGACAGCCCGAGGGCTGAGGAAGGGGAGGAGACAGCAAGGGCTAACAAAATTGGGAGAATTCAATGTTCATGCCTGCAGGATGCAGACTCCCCAAGCGGGACATGATCCTCATCCTGGACATGACCCTCATCCTGCAGGCATGAACATTGAATTCTCCCAATTTTGTTAGCCCTTGCTGTCTCCTCCCCTTCCTCAGCCCTCGGGCTGTCTCCTCCCATCCCTCAGCCCTCGGGCTCCTCCTGCTCCTTTTTCCTTTCTTCTCCCCGCCACCCCCCATCAGTCTGAAGAAGGGTTTCGGCCCAAAACGTTGCCTATTTCCTTCGCTCCATAGATGCTGCTGCACCCGCTGAGTTTCTCCAGCATTTTTGTGTACCTTCGATTTTCCAGCATCTGCAGTTCCTTCTTAACATTTTTAGAGGATTGGACAGGGTAGATGCAGGAAAAATTTTCCCAATGTTGGAGTCCAGAAACCGGGGTCACAGTTTAAGAATAAGAGGTAGGCCATTTAGGACTGAGATGAGGAAAATCCTTTTCAACCAGAGAGTTGTGAATCTGTGGAATTTTCTGCCACAGAAGGCAGTGGAGGCCAATTCACTGGATGTTTTCAAGAGAGTTAGATTTAGCTCTTAGGGCTAAAGGAATTAAGGGATATGGGGAAAAAGCCGGAATGGGGTACTGATTTTGTATGATCAGCCACGATCATATTGAATGGTGGTGCTGGCTCGAGGGACCGAATGGCCTACTCCTGCATTATTTTCTATGTTTCTATGAAGTAAGGCTGTAAGTAAAAGCAGCAGTAATAGTCTATGTGTGTGGGCTCAGAATGGAACTGCATGGCATTTAATAGCTGTAATTTTTTTTCATAATCCAGTCAAAACTTGCAGATCTGCAAAGTTCAGCAGAAAAATGTCCTTAATATAGCTTTTAATTAGCAGGCAGATCTGCGCAAGCACACTGGAAGTGCAAATATCTTGAATTTATACAGGTTGGGCATAGGCATACACAAACGAGCAGACTGCTTCCACCACGAGCCGAGGGACAAGTGGTGCGTCTGCAAACAAACAAAGGTCACGACCGCATCGGCGTAATTTCTAGAACTGTCTCCGAGCCACGTTCATACTTGGCCAATGCCAATACAATATACAATAATAATAATAATAATGGATGGGATTTATATAGCGCCTTTCTAATACCCAAGGCGCTTTACATCGCATTATTCATTCACTCCTCAGTCACACTCGGTGGTGGTAAGCTACTTCTGTAGCCACAGCTGCCCTGGGGCAGACTGACGGAAGCGTGGCTGCCAATCTGCGCCTACGGCCCCTCCGACCACCACCAATCACTCACACACATTCACACACAGGCAAAGGTGGGTGAAGTGTCTTGCCCAAGGACACAACGACAGTATGCACTCCAAGCGGGATTCGAACCGGCTACCTTCCGGTTACCAGCCAAACACTTAGCCCATTGTGCCATCTGTCGCAATACAATAACTAAATAAATACAATATTTATTATCATTTGAGCCTCAGTGAGGCTCAAACGAAATTCCGTTTCCACAGCCATACAAACAAAGACAATTTCCTACAGACATACACACAATTTAATTCACACAAACATCCATCACAGTGAACCCACTGTGATGGAAGGCAAAGTCTTTTCTCTCCCCTGCTCTCCATTTCTCTCCCGATGTCCAAGCCCCAGGCGGGCGATGATAAGTCCCACGGCCATTTTAGGCCGTGCCGGGCGATTTACGGCCCCGCTCCCGGTCTAACAGTCACAGGCGGGCGCTGTAATTTCCCACGGCCATGAAGCCGTGCCGGACGATGTACGTCCCCGCTCCGGGTCATTCCAACCCCACGACACGGGCTGGAGAAGTCGCGTTGCGGGAGCTCCGGGAAGCAGTCTCTCTCTTCCCCTGGACCCGCGAGCTCCCGATGTCCCAGTCCACCAGACCTGCGGCTGCGTTGCTGGAGCCTCCGAGCCCCAGGAGTTGAGTCGCAGCAGCGAGTCACCGCCGCTCCCCACGCTCCGAGGCTGGCCAGCGCCACAATGGTGAGTAGTCCGCAGCTCCGCAGTCTCCCGAGCCCCCGGGTCGTTCAGGCTGGAGGACGCTCCACGGTGCTAGGCCCCAACGACAACGGAGACCCGACAGGGAAAAAGTCGGGTCTCCCGGACAGGGAAGAGATTTTAAACGGTTTCCCCCTTCCCCCCCCCGCCCCCCACATATACACATTTAAAACCAGTATTAAAAAACACCAACACTATATTTAACTAGACACAAAATAAAAAAAAGACAGACAGGCTGTAGGGGCCGCTGCAACGGGTGAGTCGCGCCGCCAAACATGGCGGCACCTACAGACGTAATAGGCAACATATCTGCCTGTGAATGAGCCAACACCACCTCCATACTGTCCTGACCACACAAGTGTACTTCCATCCACATCCAGCGGCATTGGCCCGACTGCACCAGCACAACAACCTGTTTCTGATACGGTTACTTTCCCGATGGATACGCCACCTCCACCTATGCCTTCTTTGCTGGACATTGATGCTTGTAACGACCTGGGTCTGGTCACCCTTGGTGCGTCTGTCTATCAACTGTCTACAACATGTGGCTTCACTCAACAAATCCTGACACAATACAAAAGTCTGTTCGACGACAAGCTGGGCAGGTTACCTGTCAAGTACACAATCACGACTGACCCCGAGGTACTCCCAGTTGTCCGTCCGGCACACCGGATTCCCCATGCTATGCGGGACCATGTACAAGGTGAACTCGACAGAATGGTGACTATGGGTGTGATTGCCCCAGTCACTGACCCCTCAGATGGGGTCTTGACCATGGTCGTAGCAACGAAAAAGAATAAGGATGAAATACGGATTTGCATCAATCCTAAAGACTTAAACACAGCCATTAAGCAACCACACTATCCCATGCGCACAGTGGAAGAGATTGCAGCGCAGCTGGGCGAAGCAACTGTATTCACAGTACTAGATGCCAAAAGTTCATACTGGCAGATTGCCCTGGATCACAACTCAACCAAGTTAACTACCTTCAGCACACCCTTTGGACGGTACAAATTTCTTCATATGCCATTCGGCACAAGCTCTGCTAGTGAAGTATTTCAACGTGCTGTGGAACATTTGTTTGCAGGCTACCCATGCTCCATCGTAGTTGATGATATCCTTGTTGCTGGACAAACTATTCAAGAACACGACTCGAATTTAAAAAAGGTTCTGGACCGCGCAAAATAAATCGACCTCAAGTTAAACCTTCTAAAGTGAAAATTCAGAGTAAATGAGGTGAACTACGTAGGCCATGTGTTCACTAAAGACTGCCTCAAAGCCGATCCATCGAAAACCATTGCTGTTAACGAATTCCCAGCAGCATGGAAGAAGGAGGAATGACTGGGGTGTGAGTGGCCCTTGATTATTGGTTGCTTTCCTGAGGCAGCATGAAATGTGGATGGGGTCTCTGGGGGGGGGGGGAATTGTTTCCAGAGAAAACAATCCAACTTTGCCCAACCTCTCCCTATAGCTCATAGCCTCCGATCCAGGCAACATTTTGGTGAACCTGTTCTGCACCTTCTCCAGAGCTTCCACATCCTTCCTGTAATGAAGCGAACAGGTCGGCACACAATACTCCAAATACGGCCAAAACCGAACTGCTATAAACCTGCTTCATGACTTCCTGACTCTTGTACTCAATGCCCTGACCAATGAAGGCATGCATATCATATCCTTTCTTTTAAACACTTATCTCCTTGTGCTGCCACGTCCTGGGAGCTGTGGACCTGGGTCCCAAGATCCCTCTGTACATCAATGCTATTCAGGGTTTTGCCATTTGCATACATTCTCCTGACATTTGACTTCCAAAGTGCAACATCTCACACGCAGGGTGTCACAGTGACAGTGGTAGAGTTGCTGCCTTACAGCGTCAGAGATCCGTGTTGGATCCTGACTACAGGTGCTGTCTGTATGGAGTTTGTACATGCTCCCTGTGACCTCGTGGGTTTTCTTCGAGTGTTTCGGTTTCTTCCCACATTCGAAACGTGCCAGTTTGTAGGTTAATGCCTTGTGGGCGGCCAAATTGTCCCAGTTTTCCTCTAGAATTAAATTAAATTAAATTAAATGTCTTTATTTATATAGCACATTTTTAGTCAACTTGCATTGACTCCAAAGTGCTTCACATAATTACATCCACACACACAGGCAAAGGTGGGTGAAGTGTCTTGCCCAAGGACACACACAGGCAAAGGTGGGTGAAGTGTCTTGCCCAAGGACACAACGACAGTATGCACTCCAAGCGGGATTCGAACCAGCTACCTTCCGGTTGCCAGCCGAACACTTAGCCCATTGTGCCATCTGTCGTCCCAGTTACATAGTTACATAGCTGCTCTCTCTGACTGAGCACACAGAAGCTATTTGTAAGCGGCAGAGAGAACATACACTTTGTTCAAATGTGTCAGCCACCTCCAGCCCGTCTGCGGCAGAGTCTATAATTCCCACAATGGCCTCCTCAGCCACCTCAGAATCCACTAAACCAGAGTTGAAGTAATTCATCCTCAATCCCAAGGGGCTGTCTATGGAAAAAGTGTAGTCTTTGGATTCCACTCATGCTCCGTTGGTACTACTGGTGTCTCGAACATGCATTAAGAGATTTTATTACAGGTGCACAACCTTTTATCTGAAGATCCAAATAACGAAAACCTCCGAATAGCGGACATTTTTTCGGTCCTTGAAGAAAGGTCCTTGAAAACGTTCACCGAGGGCGGCCCGCAGAGGTGACAGCAGAACCTCCGGTCGGTCCTCGAAGAAAGGGGAACTAAATCCCCATTCATAAAAGAGAAGGTGAGGGTATATTGCGCGGGAGGGTTAATAATTGACAATATGCTGCTGCCTGCCCGCTGAGTTAAAAAGTTCCCACGGTAGACTCACGATACTTGTGTGGGAACTTTTTAACTCAGCGGGCAGGCAGCAGCAGATTGTCGCTCCTTCAGTTTCACCCCACCTACACCCCTCTGCTTCCCGGCCATGTGTGTGACCCCTTCCCTCCCCTCTCCAGCTCCCGGCCCATTGCACCGGCGCGGGGGCTTTGCACTGTCTTCACGTCGGCAATGCCAGCAGGTCAGTGCCAGTCACCGGAGACGTCAGGACCAACGGGACACCGACCCTCAGGCCCACTGCAAGCACGGAGATCCCAGAGACCCACAGCCAGCAGCAGCCCAGCCCCATTCCAACTCCAGAGGAAAACTGCAAACTGGCCGGAGACGTCAGGACCACCAGAAGCCGCTCCCCGATGGGCCGCTACGGCGACAAGTGGCAGTTCGCCCACAGCCCGAGCTGTGCCCCCTCATCGGGACACCGACCCCCAGGCCCACTGCAAGCACGGAGATCCCAGATCAGCAACTCCAGCCCAGCCCCGCTCCAGCTCCAGAGGAACACGCTCCCCGTATGGGCAGAAGCTGATGGTGTGCAAGGGACGTCTTGTTCTTGGGGTCCCGCAGCTCGGGCTGTGGGCGAACTGCCACTTGTCGCCGTAGCGGCCCATCGGGGAGCGGATTCCTCTGGAGTTGGAGGGGGAGGGGGGTATTATGCTGTTTGATCGCCCCCGACTATCCCAGGGACAGGGAGACAGGACGTTCACCGAGGGCGGCCCGCAGAGGTGACAGCGGAACCTCCGGTCGGTCCTGGAAGAAAGGGGAACTAAATCCCCTTCATAAAAGAGAAGTGGAGGGTATATTGCCCGGGAGGGTATATCGCCTACCTGGAAGAAACCGGACATTTTTTCCAGGATGTCGTCTGCACACCAAAGCTCACCAAAGCTCACGTTTGGCGCCAAACGCACGTCGCCTCTGCTGCACACGGATATAAGAGTGTGAAAATGTCGCCTTAGGCCGCCTAAGGGCATGTAGCCCCGCTAGGGTGACATGAGTGCGAGAGGTGATTCAATGCTGCGGTCACATTTACAAATTCAGGAATTCATTCAACACACTGTATTTCATACAGACATTTATTCTGCAAGAAAAAATTACATTGAAGACTCCCGACCGAGGAACTGCCGGGATCAAGGCGCAAACTCGCGACCTTGCGGATATGAGCCGAGCACTCTACCACTGAGCCAGCCATTAAAATCTACGCTAAAATTTTCCATTCCGAAGGCCGACAAATTCCGAATTACGAAAAGTGTCTGGTCCCAAGGCTTTCGGATAAAGGTTGTGCACCTGTAGTAGAAAGTATTATATAAATGCCCATTATTTGCCTCATTCATACCTCCTTCAAAATGCATACTCTTTTGTTGAATGTCTGGTTGCTTGCATTGGCTATTAGATGATGCATCACAAGTGTGCAAAGAACCTTGAAGATGAGCACTTTTGTGCCGTCAGTCCTTTCTGATGATAGCCTTCATTCTTTGAATGGGAAATAAACTGACTCATCCTAACGTTCGCGGATAGAGAATTTTAATATCTTTGGAAATTTAAGTTGTTTGGCAAATGTAAGTTGTCTATGACACATATTCGATCACAGGCACAATACATATAGACACACACCCCTGCTACAGGATCCTGACCTGGAGCCTAAATGAAGGCCCCCTGAAGTGACAGTTTCAGCTAAACCATGTGGGAGAACATTCTGGGATGTCAAAAACTGACTGGAAAAGATCTTCGTTAGCATCTTTATTCGTTTGGCAGAAAGTATGATTGAGGTTAAGATGATTTATGACAAAGAGAGTGCAGTAATGAGAAGATAGAATTTGCATTCAGAAAACATTAGATCATACGACTGATTCAATTGTATAATCTATTATGTTGATCCATGGACAACTTCATATCCATCGTTTTACATCATGGTTCTCTTTATTTTGTCAATTGGCCCTGTACACTTGGTCACAGTCCTTTGAATGAAACAAAAGGTGAATGAAACCTTAGTTCGTATTGTAACAGAATGTTTCTCTGCTATTTCTTACATATTGTAATGCTTTCATTAACTGCTAGTTATGTACGGTTCTGGTTGATTCCTGTAAAGAGAACTGCCTTTTGATCTCAGCGTGGATTATTTTTCACAAATGTGGACGTCAGGTTTTGCCATATTCTTGAATCAACAGGAAAGAATTATGAGGGCAGGTTACATAGACCATGCTTGTCTGCATAGATGTGTGCTTGAGTGGGCCAATAGATAGAATAGATCAAGTGAGATTATTGTGTCAAGTGGTCGAAACAGAGGATAAGATAATATAGTTTAAGCTAGATTTTTGCCAACACTTTGTCACACGTTCTGTGGTAGAAATCTAGTTTTCTCTCCCTTAAAGCGGTGGTGAGACTGGAGAGTGATAGAAATCTTCAAAAACATTAGAAGTAGACTATTCTCACATAAATGTTAAGGTGCCTTGGCAGGAGTTAAAATACAGATCAGCCATCTAATTAAATTCTGGAACTGATTCTAGGTTTGAAAGGCCTACCCCTATTTTTGTGTTCCTACTGACATTTGTAATTAAAGATATTACTAGTTAAGATTAAAGCTCAGTCATATTCACTTGTGGTATCCTTATTTTTTTCTTAAAGGTGTATAGAATACAATTTCATGACAGAGACCATGAATGAAGTAGTGAAACTGTGATTTAAGAACCAATATGTTACTTCTGATAAAGCACAATTGTAACCCTCCCTCTTCTTCTTATCGAGTCCACACACAAGATTAGAAGTTGTTCAGCCAGAGCTGAACACACGTCTTGGCATCTGCATACAATGGTGTCTGTCTTGCGCTTCTTGTGGTTATTATGCGTGGTGGTGGAAAGGTTGGTGAAAACAGGGCCGTGACATGAACGCTCTTTCCTTGACCCCACAATCCTCCCTATACAACATTATTTAATTTTTGAAAGCATGACTACAGAAGGAGGTTGTCATGTATCATATTTTAATATCTTATTCATTGCTGAGAAGTTGTTTACCTTTTGACATTCATCTTAAATGTTGTAGAACAAGTTCTGCATCCTCAATTTTATTTTTAGACCAGTTTCTGTGGCACATTTTGTGCGTAGTTAGGGTATTGGCATCCGGAATGGCCACTTAAGAAAATACCTTTCATACTTGTAGGGTGTGGGTTATTGGTTGCTGTTTCATGACGTCATACATGGATTATAAAATCAACTAATGATCTCATTTGACAAGTTAAAAGACTTGAGTAAACCTAATCTGCCTGTCCCACTTAGGCGATGAACGGCGACTGTCAGAGTCACACACACACACACACACACACACACACACACACACACACACACACACACACACACACACACACACACACACACACACACACACACACACACACACACGCCCGTTATGCAGGCGGGGAAAAGGGCAAGCGGGGAGAGCGCTCTGAGTGAAATTCACACGGTGTCAAGCCAAGGTGATACAGGCACACACCGCGATGAACAGGAAGATTGGTGCTGTAACGGCTAAGCACAGTGTACGGTAAGTCCTTTAAAAGAGGGGGGGGGGGGAGAAGGAGTGGAGACAACTTTTAAGAAATTTTAAGAATACACACGGCTGTGAAGCTCAGCGGACATTAACATTACTGGTTGGTTTTCCTTGGTTCTGAGCATACTATATAACTTTGCCATTCTATCTACTTATGTTGCCACTTTCAGAGAGGTATGGATTTGGACTCTACACATCAATGCTGTTAAGGGTCTTAAATCTTATACTTTTCCCCTTACATTCCACCCAAAGTGCATCACCTCACGCTTGCTCGGAGTTAACTCCATTGCCCATTTTGTATGTTATGTATGATTTATGTTTTGTGAGTTGTTTCAATCTATGTGCCTGTGATTCGGTTGTAAGCAAGATTTTCATTGTGCCTGTACCTCAATGTACTTGTGCATATAATATAAACTCAACGCTTGCTTTTTCTTTTCTAGCCTTGTTTTTTTTTCTGAGCCTGCTTCCCTGTGGTTTACTTTATGGAATCCAGATCATCTAGGAATTGCAGTAGTAAAATGTAAACCCTTAGTGAACTGTCTGCTTACATTATACATCTAAGCAATCAGACATGATCTTTTGTAAAAATGGTTACATTACTAGTGTAGCAACGACTAATGTGTAAAGAATGGTGGGCCAAAGAGTCAAGAGTGTTTAATTATTATACGAACAATGAAATTCGTATTTGCAGTAGCAGAACATCTGTAAACACAGTACTCATAGATAACAGAATAAGCAAAATAAAGTTCAATAAATCAATAGCACAAAATAAAAGCCCCATAGACCCTGGTGCAACTGAGATAGTTCATAGGTACACATATATGAGGTATGAGATAGTTCATAGACTAGTTTGTGTTTGTAGTGTTCAAGAGCCTGATGGTTATTGGAGAAAAAAGCTGTTTCAGACTCCCATATCTGCTTCCTGATGGCAGGAGTGAAATGAGATCATGGCCAGGGTAGTGTGGGTTGTTGATGATGCCGGCTACCTTTTTGAGGCAGAGCCTCCTTTGGATTCCTTCGATGGAGAGGAGGTCAGTACCTGTGACGGACTGGGCAGTATCCACCACTTTTTGTAATTACCTTTTGTTCCAGCAGTGGATTTGATTTAGGGTAGAGGTTCAAGAGAGAATTTGTTGACATGCATAATTTTATAAAGGTGTTGATGGGCTTTCTTTATAATTGCTGCAATATGCTAGGCTCAGGCAAGATCTTCAGAGATATGCGCGCCCAGAAACGTGAAGTAGTTGACTCTCTTTACCCATTGATGAAGGTTTTACTGACATTAAGAGCAAGGTGGTTGATCCGGCACCATTCAATTGGGCCATTGATTTCCCTCCTATATTTTGACTACCTTATTCACACCTCTCATAATTGAATCGCTGCTGCAGTATCAGTAAGTCATCTTGATGAACTGAATCTGTTGGCAAACCAATCTTAATTGGGTTTGATAGTTTAATTTAGACCAACATAACCTTTTCAGAAATCTGATGACAAATGAAGGACTCAACATAATTGGTCATTGCTTTGAAAATTCAGGCTCAAACATATACTGAGTTTTAGGTCAAGATGGTAATCTGTTTTCTTTCAGCATTGTGGAGATATGCTTTTGTATAAATATAGAAACAGACGTTTTTTTTTAACAGATCTGGACCAAAAAGAATGCACGTAGTATCATTGGTCTGAATCTCCGTTTCTAGTATAGGGAGATAGAGAAGACTGGAATAACAACATTATTCATTGCAGCTAAGTAGAATGTTATTTCTCTCTAGATAGTGCTTTCAAGTTTTTTTTAATCCTGTAATAGTGCATCATTTTATGCACAGTTTTACATGGCTTCAAATGAAAAATTGAGGAAATTAGCACTGGTCAGAATTCCATACTTTTGTGAAAGGGATTTGTTTTGTGCATGGTATTACTGAATTTGGTGGCAGTAATACTTGCATCCATTTTTAGATTTGGTCTATATTACTCAAATAACTATTGCATCTTTGATAAGATCAAGGGAAATTTTACATATTTAAATATGAGTTGTGAGAATTTCTTCTTCCTGCAGTGATAGCACCAGATGACTGGGATATTTATAACATTGGTTATTCACTGTACTCTAACCAGTGCTATTCTACCGGTAAGTTCTATTCTCAGCTTGACATTTCTGTTCCTTGTGACATTGAGTTAGACTGTAAGTTTGTGCCAACTTATAAAGTTTTTTTGAATTTGCATCTTGCAGGAAACTAAATCATGCGGTTTGTGTTGAATGTATATACTTTACCTGATAGGGAGAACATGCTAATTCTCAGTTGATAGCTTTTGCAACTGTATAGATAAATTCTGGACTGAAGCTTATTTGAGCTTGGAAATCGATGCTGCCACTTCAGAACATCGCTGAGAGACTGTTGTACCCTTTGGAGTTGGATTGTTCCAGAAAAACAGACTAGTTCAAGTTCGTTCAAGTTACATTTATTTTCACATGCACCAATTGGTACAGTGAGATTTGAGTTACCATACAGCCATACGAATAAAAAAGAACACAATACACGATAGAGTTTAACATAAACATCCCTACACAGCGGAATCAACGTTCCCACTGTGAGGGAAGGCAATAAAGTTCAATCATCTTCTCATTGTTCACCCGTGGTCGGGGCCTTTGAGCCCTCCGCAGTCGCCGCTACGGCGGCCCGATGTTCAGGCCCTCTCGCCGGGATGATCGGAACTCCGACGTCGGAACGGAAGAACACTCTCAGCGGCTTGGAGTTTCCGAGTTGGCCACTTCCTACCGGAGACCGCGGCTCCCGAAGTCCACAGGCCGAGCTCGGCGGAGATTACACAAACTAATATAATCATGAATAGACCGTGTTGTCCCTCAGGTTGATTGTAAGTCAAGAAGCCTCTAACTTCTGTGCACTGTCCTGTCCTAATACCCCAGGGATTCAAATGTGTATAGATCTTAATACCTCCTTGCACATTTATTAGCCACTTGGGTGGTGAATTCCAAAGACAACCTTCTGCAGAAATTCCAAATTACAACTGTAATGAGTCGACTCGAACACACAAAAAGATACAACACATATTTATTAAATCTACATACAGCAAGGATCTGCAGTCATCACATCTCCGAGCTGCTACTCATTCTAACTAGCGTAAGCAGGCTCGTGATAATATGAAGCACATACTAGGCGGAGTTACTACTAACAAACACTATAATTGGCTAGTATGAAATAGCCAATCTACAACAACCATCTGCAGAAATAAATTTCTCCTCATCTCAATCTTCGATGTCAGGTAAAACTTCATTATAATGATGGGAGATCTTTAAAGAGGACACACGATGCTTATTTTCCCACAAAGGAAACTCAAACTAATACTCCCAGTCGACAAAAGTATGGATATGATAAAACAATTGAAGGAGGTTCTTGATACATAACTAATAATTTATGTGAGATTCAGGCTAAATGCAATGAGTTGAGAGGTGATGTAGGCAGGACAACAAGAGAGAAAATGGGAATAGATCAACAAATAACATAAAGGGAAACCAGAGGGTTTTATAGACTAGCAGGGAAATCATGCGATGAGGACGGACCAATTCGGGACAGAGAACGTGATTTGTGCATTGAACTCGAGAGTTTATTTGTCATATGCACTTGATATGTCCCTGAATAATGAAATTCTTACTTGCTGCAACTTTACAGGCACATTGGACACAACTCCAACAATCCATACATAACTAAAACTCTGATCTTGTTATCTTCCGGTTTGGCGGTCTTTCTATTTGCGCACAAATGGTTCGCGAGAGCAGTACGATTTTTCGGCAGTTCTCTCACCGCTCTCCGGTGCTGCGAGTGTGCCAAGCTTCGTTCCGATTGGTTGAATGTCATAAAAGTTAGCGAGATTTTAAAATCTTAAAAACCACGCGTGCGCAAATCGATCTCTTCTGCCAGTCGGCGCCGCGCGGATTAGTCTCTTCCCCTGTCACTCCCCGGGACAATCTGCCCCTTCCAGCGCCATTGCGTCTTTACTGGAGCTGATGGTGGCCGGCGGAGGTTTCCAACCGGACTTTCGGAGGGACCCAAAGCAGCCCAGCCCAGCCCCAAGCAGCAGCCCAGCGTCGGAGACCCAACCCAGCCCAGCGTGGGAGACCCAGCCCAGAGTCGGAAACACAGCCCAGCCTGGAGTCCGAGATGTTATCGGTCGCCAAACGGAAACCGGAACTCTGATCCCAGCGGAGGAGAACGACCAGCGCCCACTGTGAGTCCCCATCACACCGTCAATTCCAGCCACTACCCCTCTGGTCCCCTTCGCTAGCTCCTCCCCCGTGATGCCCCCCTCTTCCCCATGGCTCTTCCCCCGTCTTTTCTCCGAGCTCACTCACCCCTGCCGACACACCCCTCCCCTGCCCACACCCCCCCACCCCACCCACTCACTCCCAGCCCACACCCCCCATCCACCCCCCCTGCCCCTGCAACCCCTCCACCCCACAATCCCGCCCCCACAATCCCTCCCCGCCCACACACACCCCCCCACCCCCGCTCACACACCCCCTCCCACACATCCCCCTCCTACACACCCCCCAAACAAACACCCTCCCCGACACCCCCACCCCCCACACACACCCTCCCCCCCCCCCCCCCCCCCCCACATCCCTTCTACCCGCCGCCCACACCCCACCCGCCCACAGAAAAAACAGACAGACTGTTGGTGAGGCTGCCAATCGTGCGGCGGCCCTGGTGGTTTAACAGGATCACTTGTTACAGTTAAGACCAGCTATTTTCCATTTGTTTCCCTTCCCCTCATGCAAGTGAAGAGGATAGGAGGAGCCATCTTGGGGAACGGCTGCTAACCAGCAGCCGTCCGTTTAATTCATTTTTTTTCCAGTTTTTAGTTAGTTTTGTTCGTCGTTTTTTCGGAGAAATGGACTTCTTATTGTGGGGGGAAGGAGGTAATCTTACTTCTAGGTCCCTACCTGGTCGGTGAGGCAGCTTTTTCTCTGGGCTGCCCGTCGACCCGTCCTCGTGGCCTACCAGCGGGCTTGTAGCGCCGTTTCCTGGTGGGGACCGCCCAGCACCTCGGCTTCGGTGGCGGCACAGCGCTGGAGCGCCATCGCGGAGCGGAGCGGGCGATGCCTTGCCTGGGTCGCCGCGCTGGATCGACGCGCCGGAGCTCCGGTGAGCTGGACCACCGAGAGCAACACCTCCGGGCTGCGGGTCTGCGGAGCGGAGCGGGCGGCGCCGACATTAACATCGGGAGCCTGGGAGCTCCAACTCGGTGCGTCCTTGTCGGCTTCGGAAGCCGACAATCCCCTGCTAGGAAGCGGCCGTTCCAGGTGGCCCAGCCGCTGTGAGGACTCTCCCGACGCCGGGGCAAGACCACCCAGCTAGAACGGCCAGGAACATCGGGCCTCCGTTGAGGCAACAGCGGTGGCCTCAATAGGCCTGACTTTTGGGAGAACTGGGGTTGGGGACTGGACATTGTGCCTTCCCCCACAGTGGTATCCACTGTGGGGGGATGATTTTTCTGTGTGTAAGGTACTTTGTTAGTCTGTGTCCAAGATGGCTGTCGGAAGAGAGAGTGGACGCTGGCGCGCTTTAGCTGCCGCTGCTCTCTCTTCACATTGTGTTTTTTTTATTTTTTTTATTTTGTGTCTTTGGAGCGATTTCTATCTTTAATTTGTGTATTGATGATGTCCTTATTTATTTTTCTCCGACTATATGTTTTTTTTCTCTTCTGTTTAATCTTTGTACGGTGACCTTGAGATTTGAAAGGCGCCCGAAAATAAAATTTATTATTATTATTATTATCATAAATCATAACCTAGTTCAGCTGTTCTGAGTGTCTAACGTTACCTTGTAAGCTTTGCAATACTGTGCTGCGATGGTAGCTTCACAGGAATTGCCGTGCCAATTTATTTCTTGGCAGCAAGTGTTGGGGTAAGATATCGCTGGTGCTGACCTGAACTTTCAGTATTTCCCATTGTGAATGCTCGGACATTTGCGATCTCCATATATGCACAGCTGATCACTTTGTTGCTGAGAGCTGAACAACAACATTTTCCTAACTGCACGGGTGCGAAGTAGCAGTGATTCCTCGGAACTATTGCAGCATCACTGGCTAGTCCAGTGGGTTTTTTCCCCAGCATTTTCGTGGACTGGTTTTGCTGTGGGAGGTTTATAGAATGCAGTAAGCCTTATGTGGGAGATTTATGGGATTAATTAACTTTGTTCCAATTAAATGTAAAGCGTCTTCAAGGCAGCAGTGACATTGAAAAGAAGCAGTTGGAAGAAAGATAGGACTGGTGTCTTGTAGCGAGAATTTCTGATCTGAATTATTTTGTTTATACTGATTGCTTGTGAGTAATCACTACAAACTGAACATCACCCCATCTTCCTTTCCTCACAATCTTAAACCACTTTTGGGTTAACTACAATCTTTGCACTTGTGGCAACACAGTGTCTTTAAAGTAGTCCAGATGTTCTGAAGTAGAGTGCAATTTGACCAAAAAATGACACTGAACCACAAAAGCAGTGCTTGGTAAACCTGTTGAAAAAAGCATTGTTACCAACGTGGGGTGAACAAATCAGCAAATGTTAGAAATAAAGGATTGTAGGGCCATTAGAGGGGTAGGGTTGGTTTAAGGGGGTTACACAGATGGGAATAGTGTGACTGTGATGACAGCTTCAAGTCTTGCTGCACCAGGGTTAGTGTACCTCAGATTTGGGAATTTTGCTTTGTAAAGTTTGTTGTTGAAGTGCTGTCTATAAGTTTGGTATTTTTAATTTTTGTTCTCCTTCCTTGAAGGCAATGGCCTTTTGGCGGATAATGGTTTTATGGGTACTGTTTATCTTTTTGTATGATTTCAGGTCATACATTTGTCATTGATAATTTAAAATAAAACTGATTCCATAAACAAATTCCAATGTCCACAATGTGGTCGAGGTGAATCGGACAGTACCCCAGTTTATGGAAGGACTGTTAAGAAACCTGATAACAGAGGGAAAGAAGCTGTTCCTGAATCTGGTGGTGCACCCTTTCAAATTTCTGTACGATCTGCCGGATGGGAGCAGGGAGAAGGATTGACGGGGTGGGACGTCTATGATTATGTTCGCTACCTTTCCAGGGCAGCGTGAAATATAGATAGAGTCAATGGGAAGTCTGGTCTATGCGATGGACAGGGCTACATCTACAACAAAGTTAGTATTTCAAGTGTAAGATCCTTCACTAGACAACTTTGTTTCTCTTTCCACAGATTCTGCTTGACCTGCTGAGTGTTTCCAGCATTTTCTGATTTTATGATATAATCTGTTGTGTATGATGGCCAACAGTGTTCTCATTTATCATGCATCTTTACATGACGCTTCATCTAGTGTCCGTTCTTCCGATAAGGGTCAAAGTACATTTTCAGAAAGAAAATGTCCTGATTTTCCCCATCCAAATTCAGAGCCACTTGAGGCACACCTGTTACTCCAATCTCTGATCAACTAACTCCCCAGAGTTAAGGAATCAATTCAAGGTTCACCTTAGAGCCTCTGTATCTTCCACTTCTCTGCACAACCTCAGGATTTAAATCAAAAACTGAACAATAGCGAAGAGCATAAACAGAATTTTATGTTTATAATTGATTAATATCTAAAAGTTTGTATAAATTCCCAAAGATCAAAGGAGCACCTAAAAATTATTCTATATTATCATAAGGAATGAAAAAGGATTGTTAGTTTCCAACATGCCATAAACCATTCTAACTGCCAATAATAAAAACTGAAAATAGGGAACATTCTCAGCAGGATGGGCGGCATCCATGAGAAGAGAAACAGAGTTAACATTTCAGGTCTACTTGGAAGGGTAACTCTATTTCTCTTACCACAAACATGGTCTGGCCTGCTGAGTATTTTTAACATTTTCTTTTTTTATACATTTATAATACATTATAAAATAATAATTTTAACAGCAACTCATGCATGTAACAAAACTCATTCACTCAATAATTTATAACATTTCTGGTACCTTGTGAAATACAGGATCAAATTATTCTGAGATTTTTTTTTTTTAAATACCACTTGGTAAATTTGGCATTGATCACGCGTGTACCTGAAGATGGAGGTGTTTACCAGTGCTTAGAATTTAAATGAACTGATTGCTTTGGGTTTGTATTTGATTTGATTCCTCCTTGTAAAGTCAGCCTCTGATCTTTGTTTTTGGAGGGAATTAGTAGATTGGGTATGAATATAGGAGAAAGTTCACAGGCTTGTTGTACAGAAACCTGACTAAAATTACCATGTTCATCTTTGAAATGTGAACATTCATGTTTAATACTTTGTTTTGTTTTGTATAATTGCTAATTCATGTAGTTGAAATTTGGAGGGTTGGAAAACTAATTAAGACATTGAAATGGTGCAATTCCTGTATTAAAAGGAAGAATTATTTTTATTTCCATGCACACAGTTACATGCAAAGGATGTTTAAAAATATTCTTGATTGTTAAATTTGTGAGGTCGTTGAGATTGCAGCAAATTCAACGGGTAGAAATAGAGGTAACAATAATTCTGAGATAGATGCATCAATTACAGATTTGGGCAGGTGTGGGGGGTACACACACAGTGATGTGAATAAAGGTGAAATGAAAGAAAGGGCATTTAAAAGGGACTGTCAGAAGAGAAGGAAGATTTCACATCAGATCAACCTTGCAAGGCTTCCTATTTATGGACACTGGCCCATATAATTGATCTCCCATAATATTATTGTTTACAAGTCCAATGTAGGTACTTGTGTTCGTTTCTACTAATGACAGAACTAGAAGAACTGAAGAAGGGTCTCAACCCAAAAATTCATCTATTCCTTTTCTTCAGAGATGCTGTCTGACCTGCTGAGTTACTCCAGCTTTTTGTATTTATCTTCAGTTTAAACCAGCATCTGCAGTTCCTTCCTACACAATGACAGAACTAGTTTCCTCTCTCTCCACTTTCGATAAATGTTCTTCTCAGTCTTATGTGCCTATGATTCCATTCATTGCAATTATGAACCAAATCATCTTGGGGTCACCAGCAAAAATAGAATCTGTTTGTCAACTGAGGGTGGCCTGTATTGGTGAACGAGAGGACTGTGAAGATGCAGAGTAAGAATTAAAGCAAGCCCAAGGTTTTGGGCATGAGTCCATGGCTCGTACTTCGCGACTGATGGAGCGAACCATTGCACAATCTCCTAACGTCTTTGGCTTAGCAATGCAACTAACAGAAAAGGCCCATTCTGTGGCAGTATTCTGCTTTGGGAGCTCTCGCAACTGAACGGATTTCCCGTTGTGTCAACTGATGTGCTGATACAGTTTGTAAATGGTTTTATTGTGAAGTTCAGTGTTGTTCAGCTGCACAGGAAAACTCAATGTCCTGCTGATGAAATGTTTTGTGCCAAATTTTGCTTTAAGAGGATGCTTTGTACCTCTTCCCCAGCTGAAATTCTTGCTCTGTGTGTATTTTGTTTGGGGAGGAGGGGATGGTCCAGGAGCGTGAGGAGGTGGTGAAGGTAGTGTATTCTTGTTGATTGTTCAGTCTTACTTCATGGTGCAATCCTGTGTGTATCGACACAACAGGGTTGAAAAGCTCTAAGTAATTGTATGGAGGGGAGGAACATAGCTGTATCTTTGACTGTGTCAAGACACTGCCACCCTTGCTGTGCTCATTATGCAATGGAAAGGATTATGAGTGTTGATGATTTGCTTTCCCCTTTGGCCAAAGGATAGAGAACAAAAGGAATTGTGTAGGGGATGGTATGTTGAATAGTTTGGCACAGAACTGCAGTCCCACTGTACTCTTTAATTTGTAGCTTACTGCCAATTGTTGAGCTGACCGTGGCCTCTTTGGTATATTTCCCCCACTATCCTTTTCTTTTGGCATTCTTGCTTGGGACAGACTGTGCTTCAGATACTGGACAAGTATGTTTAGGCTACATAATCAGGGAATATTCTCAGCAGCATGTTTGTGTCTCTTAAGAACTCTTAAAGAGAATAAATGTGCATTTATGCATGGGCGGCACAGAGGCGCAGCAGTAGAGTTGCTGCCTTACAGAGCCAGAGACCCAGGTTCGATCCCGACTACGGGTGCTGGCTGTATGGAGTTTGTACATTCTCCCTGTGACCTGTGTGGGTTTTCCCCGGGAGCTCCAGTTTTATCTCACACTCCAAAGATGTACAGGTTTATAGGTCAATTGGCTCCGGTTAAAATTGCCTCTTGTGTGTAGGATAGTGTTAATTTGTGGGGATCGCTGGTCGGCGCGGACTCAGTGACCAAAGGACTTGTTACTGCACTGTATGTCTAAACTCTATTAAACTAAACTAAATTTGTATAGTACCGTTCAACATCCAATGATATTGTGAAGTATTTCTTGGCTAACAAAAAGTGGTCAGTAGTACAATTTGAGGAATGCTCAGCAAATTTCTCTGAGCCTCCAAATTGGGATATACTGTGGTCATTTTGCATTCTGCTGCTGAAATAAATCTACTGGCCTGGATACTGTAGAGAACTCCATAGTTCTTCAGGATAGCACTATGGAATGGTTTACATTCACCTGAAAAGGCAACTGGAACCGTGTGACTTAAATTAACCCTGTGGCTTAAATTGCATGCTTCAGAGAAGACACTCCCATTGTGGAATGGGATCTCATCAGTGTTGCTTTTGTCTTTCAGGGGATCGTGGGTAATTTAGCCAGTGGCAAGTCAGCCTTGGTCCATCGCTACTTGACAGGAACCTATGTGCAGGAGGAATCACCTGAAGGTAAGCAAGAGCGATTACACTGACATTCCTCTGATGAAGTGGAGAGTGTGGTCTGTATTGTGTGTCTATTACTGGCACCCGAGCCAAAACACGAGGACCAGATGTATTTTCCACAACCACCTACTCGCTAATGAATGAGCTGCAACATATAGTCATAGAGCCGTACAACATGGAACTTTTTGGAAAACATAGTCTGTGCTGATCAAGTTGGCATACTGGGCTAATGCCCTTTGCCTGCATTTGACCCTTTCGCCTCTAAATCCTTTCTATTCAGATATCTGTCCAAAAGTCTTTTAAAAGTCAGATTTATATCCGCTTCTATAGCTTCCTCTGGCAGCTCATTCCTGATCCGAAATATCGCCTGAGTGAAAATGCTGTCCCTGGGGTCCCTCTTAAATGTTTCTCCTTTCACCGTAAGCCTATACCATTTAGAATCCTTCACCCTGTGAAAAAGACTGTGTTGACCTTATCCATAGCTCTTATGACTGTATACACATCAATAAGGTCACATCTCATCTTCCTGTGCTCTAAAGGAAAAAAAGTCCCAGCTTATCCAACAAATACCTATCACGCTAGCCCAGGTATCCTCCACATGGCAGCTATTGATAGTGTGATGCGTTGGTGAGAGTGGACAGGGACCACTCTGTACAGGACACCATTAACATGACAGATATTCCCCACTGACTTCATGAGTGAAAGCAACCCCCACTGTGGATCTACCCTCTTTGCACTAATTTGCACTAATCACCATTGGATCGTGGAAACAACACATGCCCGAGAACTAAACCTGACCCAGGATTTCTCTTCTTGATCACTGTTATGAAGTGAATGACCAGCAGGAAGAAGGACTACATCTTGCCCTCTGAGATCCGATGGTTTGTCAGAAGTCTCTGTCAAGAATGTTTAATTGCCATGTGCGCTGGCAACAGAACAATGAAATTCTCACTATACAGGCCCATTAATGCAATAACATACATATCAATCTAATAAAATAATAATACAATAGACAATAGGTGCAGGAGTAGGCCATTCGGCCCATCGAGCCAGCACTGCCATGCGATGTGATCATGGCTGATCATCCCCAATCAGTACCCTGTTCCTGCTTTCTCCCCATATTCCCTATCCGCTATCTTTAAGAGCCCTATCCAGCTCTCTCTTGAAAGTATCCAGAGAACCGGCCTCCACCGCCCTCTGAGGCAGAGAATTCCACAGACTCACAACTCTCTGTGAGAAAAATACAATAAATTAATAATTAGTAACACCAGGTAATCAGACCATATTGGTGCAAAACCTCTAAAATGGTTGCGGTGTGTTAATGGTTAATGTTGTGCCGTGTTCAGTGTTGTGCAGATGGTTGCTGGGGAGAAACATAGAAACATAGAAATTAGGTGCAGGAGTAGGCCATTCGGCCCTTCGAGCCTGCACCGCCATTCAATATGATCATGGCTGATCATCCAACTCAGTATCCCGTACCTGCCTTCTCTCCATACCCTCTGATCCCCTTAGCCACAAGGGCCACATCTAACTCCCTCTTAAATATAGCCAATGAACTGGCCTCGACTACCCTCTGTGGCAGGGAGTTCCAGAGATTCACCACTCTCTGTGTGAAAAAAGTTCTTCTCATCTTGGTTTTAAAGGATTTCCCCCTTATCCTTAAACTGTGATGTCTTGTTCTGGACTTCCCCAACATCGGGAACAATCTTCCTGCATCTAGCCTGTCCAACCCCTTAAGAATTTTGTAAATTCCTATAAGATCCCCTCTCAATCTCCTAAATTCTAGAGAGTATAAACCAAGTCTATCCAGTCTTTCTTCATAAGACAGTCCTGACATCCCAGGAATCAGTCTCGTGAACCTTCTCTGCACTCCCTCTATGGCAATAATGTCCTTCCTCAGATTTGGAGACCAAAACTGTACGCAATACTCCAGGTGTGGTCTCACCAAGACCCTGTACAACTGCAGTAGAACCTCCCTGCTCCTATACTATTAGAAGCTATTCTTGAGCCTGAAGGTCACTGCTTTCAGCCTCCTGTACCTTCTTCCTGATGGTAGTAGTGAGTTGAGAGCACGACCAGGGTCTTTGATAATATTAACAGCCTGTTTCCGGTAGTGGCGCCTATAGATCCCTTTGGGTGGGGAGGTCAGAACCCCTGATGAACCCGGCATTGTCTACCACTTTTTGCACCCTCCTTCATTCCTGAGCCTTTGAATTATTGGATCAGTTAGTTTGTTCTTTGCTGCATACTGGTACAAGCTCGGTAACATATTGAGCGACATACTGAATCTTCTCTGGAAGTAGAAGCTTTGATGAGAATTTCTTTGTGATTACGTCAGTGTGCTGGGCCCAGGACAGATCTTCAGATAAATGCACACCCAAGAACTTGAAGCTGTTGACTCATTCCACTGCTGTCCCGTCAATGAAGGCAGGTTCATGGATCCATCCAGGTCAACAATAAACTCTTTGGTCTTTCTAACGTTGAGGGCAAGATTGTTGTTCTGGCACCATTCAATCACTCTCCTGTACTCTGACATCGTTACCCATCGTTACATCCAACAACAGTTGTGACGTCTGCGAATTTAAAGATGGCATTGGAGCTGTGTCTGTCTACACAGTCATGGATAGCGAGAGAGTAGAGCGGAAGACTGAGCAGACAGCCTTGTGGTGCTCCTGAGTTGATAGTCAAAGCTTGCCCACATGATGAGTGCCCTGGCTGTGCATCACCACGAAGAATTGGTTACCATTTGGTCAATTTCTGGAGCTCAAGTTTCTGTGAGGATGGTGGAGCTGTTGTGCAAGTTTAAATCTATGATCCATGTGTCTTGCCAGTTTCACCCTCCAGATCAAGGCTGATCAGGTGGAATCTCAATTCCACCTTTGATAATTTTGCCTCTCCCACATTTCTTATCAATGTTCCATCAAAGTTATCTTTAAAAAAAAGGGGGGAAAGGGTTCCGAATACTTAATGCCATACGAGAGACAATCCCTATCTATAATGAGTCACCTTTTTAAATCCTTAACTAGCTCTAGATTGCCCCACAAGATGAAACGTTTTCTTCATATTGATTCCGTCAACACCCCTCAAGATATTCAGTATGATTCAGTCAAATCCCTCCTCACTCTTTTAAACTCCCAACGGATACAAGCTTTGGCTGTCCAAGCATTCCTCATTAGAACAATCCACCCATTCCGGCTAAAGTTCCAGTAAACTTCTCTGATTTGCTTCCAACACATTACCATCCATTCTTAAATTAAACCACTCCAGATGTGGTCTCATTGATATCCCATATAAATGAAGCGTAGTCTTCATCCCTTTGTGTTTGTTTCCCTAAGCAATAACATTTTGTGAGCATTTCTAATTACTTACTGTTTGTGCGCATTACACTTTCGCCCATCATATACCATAGCACCCAGATCTGCATCTCCAACTTCTGCAATCTCTCACTATTTGCATAACGTCCTTTCTATTTTCTCCTGCAAAATTGGACAATTTCATATTTCCTCGCATTATGGTCCATTTGCCAGATCTTTGTCTACTTGCTTAACTTATCCATATCCAACTTCAGCCTCTTTATATCCTCTCCACAACTTGCTTTCCTTATTCACCTTTGTCATTAGCAATTTCAGCAAAATTACCTTTTGTGCTTTTCTTCATGTCGTTTGAGAGAAATTGTACAAAGATGAGGCTCCAGCACCAATCCCCGAAGAACACTGCTCGTTACACCTTTCTAACCAGAAAAAGACACTCTCTCTTTCTTGTTTGCCTGGTATATGAGAAATTCCCAATTGAATGAATTTGATATTCATGACATGTATAATAATAATAATAATAATACATTTTATTTATGGGCGCCTTTCAAGAGTCTCAAGGACACCTAAACAAGGTATCTAACATTGGTTACTGAGTTGCAGGCAGGATCTGGAGAAATACTACTAATTTATGCATATTTAAGGAAACTTTATCATTTTAAATAAACTAACTTGCTAATTAATGGGAAATATAATGTAATTAATTAATTAATGGGAAATAATATAATATGCCTCACCTTGACCAGTGTCATTAAGGCTCCTGCCATTTGGACACAACCTATTAGAGAGGTATTTAATTTGAAATTTTCTATGGTGACTTTCATACAGAGTTCCTGCAGCCTTCTGCAGATTGTTCTTTATGTTCTCAGCACTGATTCATGTTCTCAGCACTGCTTCATCAAATCCCACACATACCGTTCAGTAAAATGAATGCAACTTCTGTCATGCATGAATAAGATTTTAAAAGAAGTAAAATATGAATGAAAGGTTTAGTGACACATTTTTCTTTTGTATTTGCATTATATTGGCTCCCATTTCTGGTTGAAAACTTAATTATGGTGGGATTTATATTCTGATTTCATCCTCAGGGTAATGAATCAGATTTTTTAAATTAATATGTCTTGTATGGAAATAACATTTATCTGTTTTTAATATAAAGTTCTATTCTATTTATTTATTTCCTTCCAGCCCTTAATCACATTGCTCTTTGAACATGTCTGTTATTCTACTGTTGTCTATTTGCTTTGAAATGTATGATTATTGCTCTCTGTTGGTTAGTGTGTGCTGCCAAAATGAACTCTGTAACATTATTCCTGAATTTCATCTCGCTAAAGTTCAGCTTTGTGAAATTATATGCCACCTGTTCTGTTGAATTGCAGACTGTTGGTGTTTGAACACTCAACCTGATAATCAATAATCAATAATCCAGTGTCAGTGTGCTTCCCCAGCAGCCATTCTGTTTGCAGTAATCTTTGGAGCTTTTCCCAATTTTTAAAGTTTATACACTAATTTTATTTATGTTTAATTACTCTGACAATGGACAAGTTAATGAATTGTCCAATGTGGAGTTAAAATTAATTTAGGCCACTGAGCTGTATTTCAGTCCCAGAGTATGACAGTTTAAAGCATGGTCTGCACAAAAAAAAAACTTGTCCTTTGTCTCCTTTTTTAGGGGTGGATGGTAATAAAGGATTCACTTTTTTTTTTACATCCGTTTTCTTTCCTACTCTTTCTCTCTGGTGAAGGTGTTGTAAATATCTGTGGTGTCCTGATGGCCACCACTCCTCTGCTCCAGTCATGGGAATGAAGGCTCAGCACTGTATTCTGGAGTTTGATGGGTCAATTTAAGAACACTGGTCTCTCCTATCCACACCTCTCTTCTTCCCCCCCCCCATTAAAATCTCAAGAGGATAAGTGATCATGGCAAGACAGTTCCTCTCAGCTGACTTGGCATTGGGGTGAAATTGTTGGGAACTGTGGGTTTATGGTATGGCAGTCATTATTTTAGCCAGTTCTAAGAAACGGGTAAAGGCCATTTTATTATTAACATTGGACAAATATGTGCAGCAGCTGGAATTTTAAATGGTTTGCTGTTTATGTTTTTTTATTAGTATTAGCGAAATCCCTACTTCTGCCAATATTTCCTGTGCGTTTAGATTTTTAAATCTAACTTAAATCCAACCTCTTATATTGAAACTATGCTAGATTAACTCAGCATCATGCTCTGTTCACGTGTGTCTGGTTTTAAAACGAATGTTTGACTTAAAACAAAACTGCAGTTTGCCAACTGAATGACTGAATGGGAAGCAACTATTTAAAAAAAAAAAAAATTGATATATTTGGTTTAAGGCATTTAGAGATGCAATGCTTGAACAAACTAGGTTATGCACATATGTTCCAGAGAGAGAAAATAAAAATCACTGCCTTAACATTTGTGTTACATTTGGCTCACTGGCATACACTAGGCAATTTAAGAGCAGGAAATGCTTATAGAAATTTGTGCCTTCTGTTGTGCTGTTACTCATGAATGGCTGTTCCGTTCTTTACAGACATGGATGCAGGTAATTGTGCTCTGTTTAATCGTGGCAGCAACTATACTTTCTTCAGGAAGGAAGATGTCCCAGCACTGTACAGTAGAGTTTTGATTGTTCAGTGTGCCCATCCATGTAGTGTTCAACATTGCAGTCTGTTTTATCCATCAGGCATCTCACATAATATAATTCATGTTTGCTGTTTGTCAGAATGCTGATTTCAAAGGCAAATACTGTCAACATTTGTGTTTTCAGTGTGGCTATTTGAGCTCCACAAATCCACTGCTCTTTGACTAATTACGTGTATTTTTTCCTCATGGACTCACAAACAAAGTTGCCTTAGTAACATCGTACCACCTGGGGTGTACTTGCAGAAAACCAATTCACTAATTAGCTGTTTGATCTAATTAGATTTTTTTCTTTGGATTGAAGGAGTCTTGACTCCAGGGAAGCATCAATTCAAGGTACAAGGTTTCCATCCCGTGCGTTTCCCTACACATCCCCCAATCTTGTCCCACTCTCCAATTTTTCGTATGGCAGGAGATGGTTGTAATAATTTTTTTCACTTTCTTATTATTGTCAACATTTTCTCTCAACCTGGAAGGCAGGTTCTGGCAGAAATAAGACACTTGAAAAAGAAATGTGAGTGGAAGTTAAACTCTCACAAAGTCTTAATTGTTTCCTTATGACTGGTAAGCAGCTGTATGGACAGAGGTTCAAATTAGGTCTGTATATTGATGCATGTCAAAGAGTCTTATACAGTTTGGAAACGATCCTGAAAGTAGCAGAGACATGCACAATATTGGTCGGTTGGGGGCGCTGCGAGTCAGCTGCCCTGCCAGCTTCATGTTCGTTATTTCGACTTTTGTTTTAGTGTGTCCAAGTGTTTGTTTTGATGTATCTCGGTGTGTCTTATATGGGGGGTGGTGGGGGGAAAAGGGGGGAAACCGTTTTTCGGTCACTTCCTCATGGAGAGGCGACTTTTTCCAAGTAGCTTCTCCGCCTCCCCTCTCGCGGCCTGACAGCTTGGATTGAAGCGGTCTTTCCCAGAGTCGGGCCCAGAGCTTCAGCAGCGGGCGCAGTGTGGAATTTTCCATCGCGGAGCGGGGGCGAACCCTTGCCGGGGGGTCGCTAGAAAGGAGTGCTCCGACCGCTGGCCTGGTGACTTTGACATCATGGGGCTGTGGTCTGCGGCGCTTCTAGCCGGGGGCGTGGCGTGGACTTACCTTCCGGAGTCTGGGATCCCTTGCCGGGGATCGCTGGAGAAGAGCTCCGACCGCCGGCCTGCGGCCTATAACATCCTGAAGCCACAGTCTCCGGTAGGAAAGTGGCACTCCAAGTCGCGGACTGTGTTTGACCATTCCGGCGTTGGAGTTTCGATCACCCCGACGAGAGGGCCTGTACATCCGGCCGTTCGTAGCGGCGACTACGGAGGGTTCATAGCCCCGACCACAGATGAACAAAGGAGGAGAACTGACTGAACGTTATTGCCTTCCACCAATTGAAGAATGTTGATTCCACTGTGTTGGATGTTCATGTTATATTCTATTGTGTATTGTGCTCTTTTTGATTGTATGGCTGCATGGTAAATCAAATACCACTGTACCTTAATTGGTGCATGTGGCAATAAATGTGAACTTGAATAAACAGCAAGGAGAAGTATTCAGCCATATTGTGCCCAAATTTCAGACATTCTGTGCAAGAACCCTGAGCACAAAAATCAAAGTTGAGGGAATACTGCACATTGAGAAGTGTGATCCTGTGGATGAGATATTACACTTGTACACTGACTACTCAATGGTTCAATCAAGTGCCTAAAACGCATTTAAAGGAAAGTAATGGAGGTATATCACACACACACACACACACACACACACACACACACACACACACACACACACACACACACACACACTTTCATCTGGCATTTTCACGTAGCTGTCTGCTGTATTTAATTTACCACCACATTTATTACACTGCAATGGCTACATTGCCAAGGTTTATTTGTATGCATTGGACATGCTCTGTGTTCTGAAAGGGAAGTGAAATGCGAGTCATTTTTATCTGTACAATGAAACTAAATTAATTTATTTCTAATGATCATGCTTTAGAGTGATCACAAAACTAAGTTTCTGAATGAATTCAGCCACTCATCCTTCAATAATCCCTCCTCAACCTCTCCCTCCCCCAAACCTCCTTCCACCCCCTTGGTCCCACCCCCTCGCCTGCCCCTCTCTGCCCCTCCATCCCTTCCCCAATCCACTCCTTCCCCAATCCACTTGCCCCGTCCTGTCTACATCCCCCTCCCAACATACATCTTTTTAACCCTATGTCCACTCATACAGTAACAATTTAATCATTCGACACTGATATTTGGCTCATTTCTGTCCGAGTACCATACCCACAAGATTAAATCAGTCAAAGAACCCCTAAGCAGATCATCTGATTATCTGCAGATCTGGACCGATGTTGGAATTTTTTTCTAATATCATGTGGTTCCTTGCTGCCTCGTTACCAAATTAATTTCTCAAAACGTGTTCATTAGGAAGATCCAACTCACTAGCATAAGTGACAAAATATCCAGAGTTCTACTCTCTTTAGAAGCAGTGAATGACCTCTCTCAGGGAGCGATTTATTTTGAGAAATGAACATTGTTGGACATTAGCACTGTTAATTTATTACCTGTAACTGAACTATAAAGAGGGTATTAGGTAACTGTAAACTATCATTTCATTTTGGTCTGGTCGATTAAAGTCATTATGAAATATTAATTATCCCCGGCCAGCAGTGCTGTCATTTGTGATTACCGGAGATGGCACTGAGGTTGCTCCCTGAACACTTTTGTGACAATTAAATGTACTGTATCAACCCAAATGAATTGGACCTGAAGTCATTCTGCAATTAATTAATGAGTATTAATATTTCTCAGAATGTTTCATGTAAAGCAGGTTGGAGTAATCCATCCTGAGCGGGAAATGTAGGTAATTACATATTGTTAACCCATTAAACATCATCATTTCATCTTTAATTCTGATTTTATTGCAGTTGACGCTAAGATTTTGAATGAGACATTAAGTGAACGCCATGTATTTTGGTGTAACTATCATCACAAGTACTTTGTGAACCATTTTGCTTTCTTTTCTTTTAACTGTAAGTGGGAGGATTGATTATTTGTCCGTAACTGATGATGGATCCTTAACATTTATTGGAGTAACTCAGTGGAACAGGCAGCATCTCTGGAGAGAAGGAATGAGTGACGTTTCGGGTCTGTTTTTTTCAATTTCTGATGAGGAGAATTTGTTGCCATCACCTGCATCCTTCCTCTTCACATCGTATGATAGACTCCCTTTCTATCTCATCTTTCTCCAATGAATGCTGATGAAAAGTCGTTCATGTACAACTAATCTTTCAGAATCTCAACTATCTAGCTTTTAATTCTGGAGAGGGGAGGATTGAAATGGGCGATTTATAAGAAAGGAACAGCCCTCAATTCACCACAAAATTTCACATAAAACACCTTTTCACCTCTACCTTTGATCCACTGCTTTCCTCAAGTTATTACTCAATGCTAAATATGAATGAGGTAACCCACATTGACTGCAGCGTTTTGAAGAGGCCTATCCTGAGCATTAAAGTAAATTACATAGACTTAGTGATTCTGGTCTTCACATCATCCTAATCCGTTCCATAGGAATGGATATTGGATATCACCTTCCAAATGTGCAGTGAGACCAGCTGTCACCTTATGCAGTCATCTTCTCCCCAAGGATGTTGGTCATTGCTCTTCTTGTTAACTTTTCGTTGACTAATACAACATGGTAACTGGCCCTTTGGACAACTGAATTCAAACACTCACCCATGTTAACTCTACGTTAATCTCAATTCTCCACCAACTCTACACCATATTCTATCGTCCATCCATAAGAGGGCCAATTTGCAATGGTCAATTAACTACTAACATCTGTGTCCTTGGGATGTGGGGGGAAACTGGGGGACCTGAAGGAAACCAACATGGTCACAGGGCGAATGTACAAACTCCACGCAGACAATACTGGAGGTCAGGACTGAACTCGGGTTGCTGGAACTGTAAAACAGCAGCTCTGCTAGTTGCATCACTGGTGTCAATTTATATTTTGTTCACATGAAGGGTTTTGTACTCTCACCCCTGCAATCTCCATTTCTGTTTAGTTCTGTACGTCCATCTGAGAATACAGGCAGTCCCTGCATTACAGCAGGTTTCAGTTCTTGAGAACTATCTGTAAGCTGAATTCCTCGTAAGTCAGAAATGTCTGTTTTATATAGTAGCCCATACAGTGCATTCAGAAAGTATTCAGACCCCTTCACTTTTTCCACATTTTGTTACGTTACAGCCTTATTTTAAAATGGATTAAATTCATTGATTTTATCATCAATCCTATACACAATACCCCAGAATGAAGAAGTGAAAACAGGTGTTTAGAAATGTTTGCAAAGTAATTAAAAATAAATAACTGAAATATCACATTTACACATTCAGACCCTTTGCCAAGACACTCAAAATTGATCCTAGGTTCATCCTGTTTCCATTGATTATCCTTAAGATGTTTCTACAACTTGATTGGAGTCCACCAGTAGTAAATTAAATTGATTGGACATGATTTGGAAAGGCACACACCTGTCTCTATAAGGTCCCACAGTTGACAGTGCATGTCAGAGCAAAAACCAAGCCATAAAGACGAAGTAATTGTAGACCTCCGAGACAGGATTGTGATCTGGGGAAGGGTATAAAACAACTTCTGCAGCATTGCAAGTGCACAATGGCCCCTGTCAATCTTAAATGGAAGAACTTTGGAACCGCCAGGACTCTTCATAGAGCTGGCAGCCCGGCCAAACTGAGCAATCGGGGGAGAAGGGCCTTGGTCAGGGAGGTGACCAAGAACCAGATGGTCACTCTGACAGAGCTCCAGAGTTCCTCTGTGGAGATGGAAGAACCTTGCAGAAGGACAACTATATCTGCACTACTCCACCAATTAGGTCTTTATGGTAGAGTGGCCAGACGGAAGCCACTCCTCAGTAAAAGGTACATGACAGCCCACTTGGAGTTTGCCAAAAGTCACCACAAGGACTCTCAGACCATGAGAAACAAGATTCTCTGCTCTGATGAAACCAAGATTGAACTCTTTGGCCTGAATGCCAAGCGTCTCGTATGGAGGAAACCAAGCACAGCTGATCACCTGGCCAATACCATACCTACGGTGAAGCAGCATCATGCTGTGGGGATGTTTTTCAGCGGCAGGAACTGGGAGACCAGTCAGGATCGAGGGAACGATAAACAGAGCAAAGTACAGAGAGATCCTTGATGACAACTTGCTCCAGAGCGTTCTGGACCTCAGACTGGGGCAGAGGTTCACCTTCCAACAGGACAATGACCCTAAGCACACAGCCAAGACAACTTCATGACAAGTCTGTGAAGATTCCTTGAGTGGCCCAGCCAGAGCCCTGACCTGAACCCGATCGAACATCTCTGGACGGACCTGAAAATAGCTGTGCATCGACATTCCACATCCAACCTGACAGAGCAGATCTGCAGAGAAGAATGGGAGAAATTACCCAACTACAGGCGTGCCAAGCTTGTAGCGTCATACCAAAGAAGAATTGAGGCTATAATCGTTGACAAAGGTGCCTCAACGAAGTACTCAGTAAAGGGTCTGAATACTTATGTAAATGTGATGCAACAATTTCTAAACATCTGTTTTTGCTTTTTATTATGGGTTATTGTGTGTAGATTGATGATTAAAAAAAAGAATTTAATCCATTTCAGAATAAGGCTGTGACGTTACAAAAGGTGAAGGGGTCTGAATACTTTATGAATGCACTGCAAACACTGGGTGAATTTTATCTAATTGAATTATTACTTTAACACTATCCATAATTAAATTAATGGAAGACATACTGCATCCAGTCATTAATGAATACTACAAAACATTATTGCTGTTACTAGTAACTTAAAAATGCTTTAAAAAAGTTTTCCTGTAAATGGCCCGCATCCCAGATAACCCTTATCTCCCGCTACTCAGCTACACACACGAGAGTAAAAATGTTTTTAAAAATCCAGATGTGTGACTATCATCCATTTCGAGCAGCAATGATTCAGATTCAGATTAGTTTACTGTCTTGTACATCAGGGTGCAATGAAATTCCTAGTTTGCATGAAGCTCATATATAGTAAGCAATAAATAAATAAAACCAAAAACAAAAATCTTGATTATGATTTGATCACATAGCTAGGAAATGCTTTGGAACATTATAGTACAGTAAAGGGTGATTCTTTGGAAAGTGAACCAAAATTGGATTGGATTGGATTGGATTCAATTTTATTGTCATTGCACTTTTCTGTGCAACGAAATAGTTTAGCCTGTAGTCATAACATAGAATAATAACAAAACAAACACTCAACACAGTTTAAAGTCCCAAAGTCATTGTCTCTTCCCTCCTTGCTCTCCCTCTGCGCCGAGGCAATTCAAGCCTCCGATGTTGCGACCCCGCCGGGTGATGGTGTGCAAGTCTCACGGCTGAATCCGAGCTCCGCAAACGGGCCGGTTCAAACTCCACGGCCCGGGGCGGTCGAAGCTGCCGAAGCTGCCGCCCTCCAGTCCAGCGGACGCAGCTGTAGTTGCGGGAGCTCCGGAAAAACAGGTCACCAACCTGTGAGCTCCCAACGATGTCGCCCACTGGCCCGCAGCCGAGCCTCCGAGGCTCAAAAGTCGGGTCGGAAGTTGGGTCGCACCGCAACCACAGCCCCGAAGCCGGCCAGCCTCGCGTTGGTAAGTCCTGGCTCTGCCTCCGGAGCCTCGAGGTCGGTCGCAGTTGGAGGCCGCCAGCTCCGCGATAGGCCTCAGCGCAAACGGACACGGAGACGGGGGATACGGCAAGAAAGGTCGCATCCCCCCCGAATGAAGAGTAAAAAAACATGTTACACCCACCCCCCCCCCACACACATACAGAACTAAATAAACCGAAATAAACTGTAAAAACGGGACAAAAGAAAACAAAAAAAGAAAAGACAAACGGACTGCAGGCAGCGCCGCCACTTCCGGAATGTCACACACGTGACTAAACGCCATCACATAATGTGTTATATTAAAAAATTCTTGTAAGAGATAAATCTTATTCATTGCTATTTTCGTACCTACAGAACTATAATGCATGTCTACTAAAGATATGAACATTCTAGCTTTTTACAATTCACAAAGTATGCAAGATAGAACTGAGTTATGAAAAAAATGCTTCCGTGTGAGGTCACACACGTGACCAGTCATATTTAGCCCCTGGCCCAAAACATTGTTAGCATAACACAAACATCTCACTTGATAAACTGAAAAAAAAAATGGATCATATACAGTACAAAACAATATACCTGTTTTCAGAATTAGACCAGATGTATTCCACAATTTTTCATATTTTTGGTCACATACGTGACTAAGAATAGGTCATAGAGAAATAACAAAGAAGCAAGCTTTTCTAAATCCTTTGCCTTGAATTCTTGTTCATTGAATTCCCTGAAGTTGGAAATAAATTATTTTGTTGTCCTTAGCTAGAATTACTGAGCTTAATGATCTAAAACTGAATTTCCTGATCACAGACTGATTTAAGTTCTGTGACCAGGAAATTCAAACTCCCAGATGAAACAACTTGTATCGTGCAGAATATGCCCCAACTCTGTATCTATTTCTCGCTATTTGGATGTGGCTGGCCAAGGCCGCACTAACTTACCATCACTAATTGCTTTAGAGATGTTTATGGCACTCCAGCTTCTTGAACCGCTGCAGTCCTTCTGGTGAAGGTACTCGCACTGTGCTGCAGTGGAGGCAGTTCCAGCATTTAAACTGAACAATATGCAAGGAATAGCAATATATTTGCACATCAGGGTGGTGTGGGATTTGCAAATGGCCGTGTCCCTGCAGCCTAATGCCTCATCGTGTGCTGCCGTGTGCCTGCCAGTGATGTAAGGAATTATTGTTTAAAGTAGTGGGTGTATTACCAATTATTGAATTGTTTTGTCCTGGATGGTGTCGAGCTTCTTGAGTGGAGAATATGCCATCATATTCCTGACTGATCTCTAGTGACAATGTAGCTGGTCAGTGGTGCCACCCAGTAGGTTGAGAGTGGGAGATCCGGCAATGGTAACACTATTAAATATCAAGAGTAAGTGGTTAGACTCCCCATTGTTGGAGATTGTTGTGATGAAATCTGGAACAGTATAGTCCTGGTGGATCCTAAATAGGGCATCAGTGAGCAGGTTGTTGATGAATAAATCCTACTTGATAGCACTGCCACCGATACCTTCCAAGACTTTGCTGACGATTGGGAGTAGACTAATTGGCATCATTTAGCTACATTAGACTTGACCCTGCCTCGTGTGAATAGACATATGTGGCCAATTTTCAACATTATCATGTAAATTCCAGTGCTGTAACTGTACTACAATAGCTCAGTTCTACAGCTGGGACATAAACTGGCTCTATCGCCATTGCTCTTAGCCACTTCCCAGTACAATGAGATGTGAATCAAATTGGCTGAAGACCGCCTTTGTGATGGTGGGGATCTCAAGAAGGAGCCAAGCTGATTCATCCACAACAACGTGACTTACTTTGCTAGCACCTTCAGGCTTAAGTGCTGTAATGCATGCTTTGCTGCTAAAGCATACACAGGAATTACTTTAGCATGTTGAATAAGCAGTATAAATTATCTTGCGTTATCCTCATTTGGAGACTGTTTCTTGGACTTAGTTGCAGTATGCGTGGTATGTGCAATGACACATGTCCCACAGCACTGTGTGTGGATGTTTGGTCCTTCTCTTTGTGTTTATAATTTAGTTTAGAGATACAGCGTCGAAACAGGCCCTTGGGCTCACCGAGTCCACATAGACCAGCGATCCCCACACATTAACACTATCTGACACACACAAGGGACAATTTACAAATACACCAAGCCAATTACCCTACATACCTGTACGTGTTTGGAGTGTGGGAGGACACTAAAGATCTCGGAGAAAACCCACGCAGGTCACTTGGAGGAAGTAGAAACTCCGTACAGACACAACCCGCAGTCTGGATTGAACCCAGGTCTCCAGTGCAGCAAGTAGCAATGTTACAAAATTTTGAGATTTAAAAAATCAAGTCTGTAATTTATCCCATCAGATAAAGCGTAAAAAGAAGTTTAATTTGACACCTAATTCACTTTCATATCTCAAGTAGTTAAAAAGTTATGGCCATTTTCATACTCGGAAATTAGCATCTTGTTCCCTATTGATTTTCTATGGACATAACAAAAAAGCTGTGATCGTGGACAGTCAAAAGCCCATAACCTTCTTAAAAATTAAGAGAACTGAATGAAATTTTCAGTTATCGTAGATTGAACCATTCTGAAACAAATATAAAGTAATCTTACTTGGATGACCTGAAATTAAAGCATATAATTAGTTAGTTACCCAAGTGTAGCTAATTTCAAACTTCAATTACTAGATCTAAACATCTATCCATTTCTTAATAAATGATGAACATTTTTAAATAGCCTAAGTGTCCAAATAATATTCATAAATAATTCACAATAAAACATGATTTTTAAATCTCATTTACATTAATTTATAGGCCAAATGGAAGGAATTTAGTGTTTAATTGCTGTAAATTAAAGTCCATTTTAAATCAGCTTTCTAGTGGGATCCTGTGAACGCGCTGGTTTAGAACGTTCACATTGCGGTAGATTTGTGCCCTCAAATGCCCAGAAAAATACTGCGGGATATAATGGGCCCAAAATGAGCTACTCGCAATATTAAACTTTGTATAAAGGGATCTTAAGAAGCCCTTTTTAATGTAAAAATAAGCAGCCTACCTTCTGTTATTTGCTCTATGCGACCCTGACAGCTGCCGGTGGTCGCGGGTTTAGAGATTGATTTTTAAACTACTATAACTATTATACGAGGCCTTTAAAACTAATAATAGCTTTTGCGACGGGGTCTTCCAGCGATTTTTCGTTAATAATTAACTAGGCTGAACATCTTCGATTTGAACAGCCTAGAGAAAATCGCGTTTTAAACCCGCCCCCATCTAAACGGCGCCAAAATCGCGCACACCCGCAGCGACAGATTTTCAGCGACGCTTCAGGTAGGCTTCAGATGCAACATACCTACAGCAAGCGCTGTATGTAGGCAGCAACTCTACTGCTGCGCCACCGTGGCCGTCTAACTAATAGTTAGACCAAAAGCTTACTGCTTGATTGCTTTACATGCCTGGCTTTGCTAAGTCTCTAGCATTCCTGTGCAGAACACCAGGCTTTAACAAGTCACAAATGTATACAGTGAACAGCCACTGGAGGCCATTCAATCTTCATGCCTGCTTCAACTCAGTGGAAGAACTAGTCTATTAGTTCCAGGCTCCTCTTTCTGCATATTTTCCTTGGTAGAAATGAAGAGATGCTGACTCTACTGAGGCGTAATCTACATGAGGCGTAAGATATTAAATAATCTTGGACTACATGGGTCTAAGTTCTTCAATGAAAGATGAATTACCTTATTGGAATAAGCTGGTGGAATGGCACTTTGAAGAAGCTCGCTTTCCACTCCATTATGTGTTTCCCACCAGCTCCTGAAGGCAATTTAAAGCCAAAGCAGGGCCACTCAGGTGGCAGCAGGGCTCTGTTCATTTACAAGTGACCAGCCATTCATTGTGAGTACAGCAGGTGGCATCAGTGGGCAGTTATATTGCTTCAGTATTGTTCAACCTGTTCAACAAAGACTTTGTAATAACCTTTACAAAGTCTGAAAAAAGGTCCCTGACCTAAAACGTTATCTGCCCATTTATCTCTACACATGCTGCCTGACCTGCTTCATTCCTCTAGTGGCTTGCTTTATACCTCAGGCTTTGTCATAATCCTTTTGTCCTTACCCCTCCAATGGTAGTCCAAATATCGATTGAGTCAGGGAAAAATTACAGGACTTTTTTTGTCAATAAAACCTTTTCTTGTTGTTGTTTATTCTGCTCCTTTCTGAAGGGGACACGTTCATTTGAGGCTCCTGTTTCCTGGAGTAAAATCAGAAACAAAAGTCTTTAGTGTCTGACTTATTGACTCCAAATCAGTAAGAAGAACCTGCATCTTTTGAGTTGACACCACCCGGTGCTTCAGATGTGTCCACTGTGCAGTAAAATGTCAAGACACTGCTCAAGAGTCGTCAAACAAAATGTGGCTGTGAGATCTGAAAGAAGAGGCAGAAGACTGTTGTTATAAGGAGAAATTGGATAGACTGGGTTTATTCTCACTGGAACATAGGAGGCAGAGGGGTGACTATTCCAGTTAATTATAAAATTATAAGGGGTATAGATGAGACGATCTGAACCCTTTTTACTGGACAGGGGAGTTTAGAGCTACAGATTAAGGAGAGAGGGGAGAAATTTAAAGGGGACCTGAGGGGCAGATTTTTCACATAAACCTTGGTGGGTATCTGGAACGAGCTGCCAAGTGGTAGAGACAGATGTAATTACAAGCATTGGAAGAGATTTGGAAAGATAGTTGGCATAGAAGGGAATGAGCAATACGGGCAAATGGGATTAGTATGAATGGATTTTACCAAGAACATGGATGAGGTGGGCAGAAAGGGCCTGTTACTGTACTGTCACTTCTAGGAAATTGGGTGGATTATTAACCTTTGATTTGGTTAAAGGAGTATTTGCAGGGTACATCGTAAAGATGGAGGGAGAGAGAGAGGTGTCATGAGGAATTCCATGTTTAGGATCTCGGCTGCCAAAGGCAGGGCCTTCAGTAGTAGTGATGAAAACTGGGAATGTGCGACGAGAGAAAATTTGAGTCATGCTGATACCTTGGAGTATTGTGAAGATGGATAGGACCGAATACGTGAAGCTACGTGACTTGCAACTGTTCAAAGAAGATGATTATTAATTGTTCCATAACAAAATCCATCATCATTTAATGGGATTGTTGGTGCTGAGCTTTATATAACACACTCAAAAGCATCATTGTTAAATATTTCCATGGTAACCATTACAGGACTTTTTTGTCAATAAATTGGATAGGCATATGGATGAGAAGGGAATGGAGGGTTATGGTATGAGTGCAGCAGGTGGGACTAAGGGAAAATAATTGTTCGGCACGGACTTGTATGGCCGAGATGGCCTGTTTCCGTGCTGTAATTGTTATATGGTTATATGGTAACCAGCTCATGACATTTATTCTCCTGATTTAGCAGAGAATAAAGACACTGAAACAAATTGAAAATAATCCTTTTAAAATTGATTTTACTATTAATTTTGCATGCTTTAAATAGAGGGCAATAGATGTTTCAAGGCAAAAAGTGGTATGTAGAATTTAACTGAAAATCTTGATTTGAATTGCACAGCTGTTAAATAAGATCTGATCTTTTCACTCTTCTCAACTGCATGACCCACTTAAACACTGGGCTGAAATTATTTTGCAACCTGATGTCTTCTGTAACATCGAGTGACAAGCTTTTCCTCCCCTCCAATTTCCCACAATAGATGCTCACTTAAAAATAATTCCCATGATCATGTCTGATTTTGGCACAAGATGCACAGCTAATACAATGTTTGTGAAAGGATTCTCCTCCACCGCTCATTGCTGCAGTACTGCCTGGATTTGATTTCTGTTTCTGTTTTTTTAATAAATGTACGAGACTAAGCCATCTGTTATTTCTGTTTGTCCTCTGGTTCTGATGTTTCTCAGTTCTGAGGTTCATTGCTTAAACTATTCTACATCAGCTCAAGTTCTACTTGAACTGTCATTGTCGTCAATCTCAATATATTGGGAAATTAATGCCGGGTTCTTGCTCTGATTTCTATTGATCTTTTCAAGAAAGTATTGATTACTGCAGTTTGCACATGTATGGGGAAAAGGTTGATATGTTGTTGAATAATAGGCTGACATTCACTATCGGTACTCAGACTTAGAAACCGATGAGGTCATGTGCAACTGATGGTGTCTAGAAACCCTGCAAGAATGAATGACGAAAATCAGGATAGATAAAGGCTGCCATTTGCCGCCTTTCATAATATTACAAGGCAATTTGTAGCCCGTGATATGTAATCGTTTGTAAATGCAAAAAATAGGCAGGCTATTAATACAAACAACAAAATAATCTCAAACTGTTTTAAGTATATTGGTTAAGAATAAACATTGTCCAGGATACCAACGAGAACTCCTCAACTCTTCCTGGAACCAGGGATGAGAGATTTTTTTAATGTCCAGTGAAGAGAGCGGAGGGGATTCATGGCACCTCTCACTGCATATCCCTTCTGTACAATGTCCTTTGAGTTGGGGCTTAAATTTTGTGCTTATATCTCAGGGAAGGAAATTGTCAGCTGAGACTTCATTCACTTGGAACCAAAAGTTTTTTGCAAATGTTTAGGAGGCATTTGGGATTAATTACAATTAGTATCATGGTAGGCACAGATGACGTGGGGTACCCTACATTCACAGTGCCTTGTTTTAGAAAAGTTTTCCAAGGTGCTTTACTGGGGAATTTTCAGACCATCTTTGACATTGGCCACTGAAGTGGCTGTTTAGAACAGGTTGATGTGATAGGTTTTATGGAGCAACAAAGAAAAGAGAAGTGGGGAGGTGAAAGGAGGAACTTCCGGAGTGTAGCTTTGAGAAAAATGAAAGGACAGTATCTGACGGGGAAGAAGGAACTTGAAGATCTGCAGGGAGACAGGAGGTGGTTGTGATGAAAGCAGGGGGATAGGCAGGCAGTGATTTGAAATTAAGGATAAGATTTTTGCATTTGAGACCTTGTGGGACCAAGAGCCATTGGTGGTCACCATGCTCAGAGTCACGGGGAAAGCCATCATAGAAAGCTGCCAGCACCAGAAAGGCCAGTGGCGCAGCCAGTGAAACTGTTGCCTCGCAGCACCAGAAACTCAGGTTCAATTCTGACCTCGGGTATTGTCTGTGTGGATTTGCATGTTCTCCATGTGATGGTGAGGGTTCCCTCAGAGTACTCCAGTTTCTACCCACATCCCAAAGATGTGCAGGTTGGTAGGATAGTTTTTTTTGTTTTTTTTAATAATATTTTTATTAGAAGCAAACACATATTATGGTAAAAACATTTCATGTATATCAGTTGTACATTATTAATTTTATCAATTGTGGATTGATTCTGCTTCTAGTTTTTTTTTTTATAGATAGGGAGTAAGAAAGAAAGAGAAAAAAAAAGACAAATGTCAAGATAAAAAAAAGAATGGAATGATTTACTAATAATACGTCATTGGAGATAGGTTCGTAGATTATAAAGTATAACTTTTCATCAAATCCTGAGTTCAAGCTTCGGTTAGGTTCCCGTGCTGAACCGATCTACCCCTTCAAATAGTCAATGAATGGAGACCATATTCTAACAAAAAGTTCTTGTTTGTCCATTAAGACAAGTCTGATTCTTTCCAGGTGTAGGGTCTCTGACATTTCCATAATCCACATTTTAATTGTGGGGGTTATAGGGCCTTTCCAAAATTTTAATATTGACATTTCCCAGTTATTATACTGTAGTCGAGAAAGTTTATTTGGCTTGTGGGATAGTTCTCCATTGTAAATTGCCACTAGTGTATAGGTGAATGATGAATCTGGGCGGAATTGTGAAAATTTGGAAAGAATAAAATTGAATTAGTGTAAATGTGTGGTTGGTGGTCAGCGTGGACTCGCTGGGCGGAAGTACCTGTTTACCTGCTGTTTCCCCCCATGACTGGAATATTATTTCTCCGACCTCAATATCTGTGTACTCTTTCATGAGCTGGTCACTTGTAAATCACAATAGTGCCAATGATGTGCGGTGCGGATGTGTCGTCCTGTTCTGGAGTGCACTTTTGCCATTGATAGCAATATCATGCAATAAGCTTGCATCACGTGTAACAGCAGTGCACAATAATATTGCGCCGATATAGGCGATTGGATTAGTATAGCAAACCCAAAATAAAATCTGCTTCCGCTAATTCTAACATTTATCTTAAACTTCTGTCTGCTGGTTGCTAACTCAACTTCTTGCAGAAGTAGATTTCACCTTTCAAAGCTATTCTTGATTTTAAACACATCTGTCAATTCTCCACTTAACCATTGCTGCTGTAGAATTACAGATTCCAGCTTACTTGCTGCTCCACATGATGCTACATGTACTGATGTTAAGGTGAGTACTGACAAGCTTACATAGAACTAAAGTCCTTGGTGCAGAGTTTGTGCGATAAGCATTTCTGCCCCACTGTTCTCCCACCCTGATGCCAATGACTCTTGCCAAACATTTCTAAAAGCACCAGTATCCCAATTATTTAATGTGAGGCTACACATTGAGTCACGGCGGATTATGCAGCAATGGAGAGAAGTACAGCTTAGAAGGATCACAAATTTGCCAGATGTCCGTCCTCATTCTTGCTTTCCACCGGGGGTGAATAGAAGGCAATTCACTGCGACAGTGCACAATTGGTCAATGCCAAGGTTACTAGAAATGAACAGAATCATGCTTTTAATTAGAAATAAATTTAATTATAAATAATTTTCCAAAGTGTATGCAAGAAAAAACAAGTTTCTTGCTTTTTTAAATCCTGCATTGAAGGTGGAGATGGTATTCACAGCCGCTTTCTCCATTCCCATTCGGCATTCATGCCAGCATTGTGATATGCAGTCAGCAATAATTTCTCTCTGGCAGATTGATCAACTGACTCACTGTTCCTGTGCAGAGGGTGTTAACATATGGTGCTGAGCGTAATCGGCATCACCTCTCCTCGGGGGGCATTGGCCCTGTTTCTGGCACGTGCGCAAGACAGTCGTTTCTGCTATTCTGCAGTTCCCCAGTTCTCCATCGCAAAGCTTAATTTCAACAAATTGCCAAAGGTGTGGCTCCGTGCCATTGGCTTCTGTTACAATGTGCCGCCCTTTCTCACTGTAATACGGCATCTTCTTATTTTTGTTTTTTGACAAGCAGAAATAAATGAAAGGGCATGAAACCATCTGCAGCACTTGCATCTCGCTGGGCCTGAAATTAACATTTGAATCTCTGAAATCTTGAATTTGCTTGCAGGGCAGCTTCCTCTCTTGGCTTAATGGTCCATTCGACAGGGTCTTGACAATGGCTTAGCAGTGTTGTGATGAAGACACAGCTACTATTTGACCTACATTTAAATAAAGCTACTGACAAGAAATCTGAAATAAAACAAAAAAATGTTGGAGAAACTCAGCATGTCAGGCTACACTTGTGGAAAAAAATAAAAAGAGTTATCATTTCAGGCAGGGACTCTTCAGCTAATGTATGAGGTCGTCGACCTGAAATGTCAACTATTTCCTTTCCACAGGTACTGCCTGACCTGAGTATTTCCAGCCTTTTTTAATTTTATTTATGATTTGACCTGCTCTACTTTTCAGTCTTTGTTCTCCATTTCAATTGCTGTGCTCCAGCCATAACCTCCACCCCTTCCCTTACAACTCAGGTTGCTCAGTACCTATTATTGCCAAATTTGACACTAATCTACAACTGACCTAACGCACACCCTTCTATGTAACATCTTCAGTGCTTCAACTTATCTGTTGTTGAAATCCTTGTCCATGGTTTTACTTTAATCTCCGAACTCCATCGTTTCAGTGGATTCAAACTGTTGTTACTCGTTCTGTTCTCTTTAGGTTTGGGGTCATACAAAATCCTGCTACCTGTTCCGCTGGGTAACTCCTTGTTAGGTAGAACCTTGATTTTAGAATTGCACTCTGGATTTCCATATTCCTTATTGTCTTGCCCCTTTAAAAACAGTTCATCCAGGGAAATAAAGTCACATCCATAACTGCCACAGTCACCCATGGTGTTCCTCAGGGATCGGTGCTGGGGCCACTGCTTTTTATCATCTATATTCAACCTCTTGGCAATATTCTCCGTCATTTTGGAATCAATTTTCACTGCTACGCCGATGATACACAACTTTACCTCTCCACAAAACCAAACACCTCCCTTCCCCCAACTGCCCTCACCACCTGTCTTCAAGCTATCAGCAATTGGATGTCACTCAACCTTCTAAAACTCAATGGAAATAAAACAGAAATCATGCTAATTGGCTCAAAGTCCACACTCTCCAAAACCCACCCGTTCACCATTTCAGTTGATGGCTCACCCATACCTACCTCTTCCCATGTCAAAAGTCTCGGCGTCATTCTGGACAGTACACTTTCCTTTGGCCCCCACATCAGCAACATCACACGCTCTGCATACTTTCATCTCCGCAACATCTCCAGACTCCGCCCCTCCCTCTCCAAAGACAATACAAAAGTCCTCATCCACGCTCTGGTCACATCCCGCATCGATTACTGCAACGCCCTCCTCACTTGCACCTCCAATAAACTTCTTCATCACCTCCAATGCATTCAGAACTCTGCAGCCCGGATCATCACCCGCACCAGATCATCGGACCACATCACACCCATCCTCACTCAGCTCCACTGGCTCCCTGTGCACCACCGGATTAACTACAAGATTTTATTGCTGACCTTCAAAGCCCTACACCACCTTGCTCCCCAATACCTCTCTGACCTGCTGCTACCATACACTCCTTCCCGGTCACTTCGTTCCTCCTCAGCTGCAATTTTAACTGTCCCCACATTTAGACTCAGCACCATGGGTGCCAGAGCCTTCAGCTGCTCTGCCCCACGTCTCTGGAACACTCTCCCACCTCCCATCCGTCACCTGGACACTATCGAACAATTCAAATCACAACTCAAAACACACCTGTTTAGATTAGCATACCCGACATAACTTCCACCATGTTCACCCTGATTTTAATGACTTAAAATGTTTTGTGTATTTTTTTTGTTTTTGTTTTTTGTTTTTTGTTTTTAATCAACTTGATTTTAATATTGATAAATGTATTGTGATTTTATGTCCTGTAAGGTGTCCTTGGGTGTCCAGAAAGGCGCCAGCAAATAAAATGCATTATTATTATTATTATTACATAAGCTCGTGTTGCCCTATACCCCGCTGAGATATCTGCTTGGCTCATGATTATTTGGTCCATATCTTAAACTCCAAGAACCTTCTGAACATTCCTCAGAAACCTTTGTTTCTTCCTCTTACACAATCCTTAACGTCATTAATCAAGTATCTGCCGTGTCACCTCCTCATGTGGAAGAGTTTTGTTTGATGTTCCTGCAAGCACCTTATGATATTTTGCTGCATTAAGCAGGCTTAATAAAGGGTGGCTTTTAGCGCTAGGAACTTGTTTTAGAACCTCCAGTGCCACATCTCTGCAAAAGAAGATGCACGGCAATAACGGGCTGTATTGCTATTCATCCAAACATTGGTTATTTCTGCCTGGCAGGTCCACATTGTAGCTTGACTGGTTTCCTAACCAGATGTGTGTGTATGGAAATCCATGTGGTTAACATACCCTGGCATTGGAGAAACAGCATAGACGCTTTGGAGGCAATGTTTATAGCTGGGGGAGAGGAGATCCACATCTACGTGAGAAACTGTGATTGCACAAATATGGTGAATTCGGAAATAGTTCTCTATTCAAACTGGAAAGGTAGCTTATTGTTGAGGCTCATGCATGTGCTTTACCCAGTCTAACTTTCACGTTCAAATTGTCGGATTTACTTTGTTCACTGGGTGCACGGAACAGACATTGCGTTATTTCTGGAAAGTTTTTGGTTGTTCTTGAGAAGGTGGCGGCCAGCCACTCGAGGGCAGATGAATGGCGCAGCTTGTACAGTTAATGCCTCACAGCACTAAAGGTCTGGGTGCAATCCTGACCTCAGGTGTTGTCTGTGTTGGAGTTTGCACATTTTCCTTGTGACCACATAGATATCTCCCAGATGCTCCAGCTTCCCCCCCACAAACCAAAGGCGTGCGAATTAGTAACTTAATTGGCCACTGTAAATGGGCCCCAGTGTGTACGTCGTGCTGGAATGTGGGGCGTGGTGGGAAGAATAAAATAGGATGGGTCTAACACCAGTCACACATTGTAAATGACACAATTCAATTTCGTTGTCTCTGTACTGTACACTGACAATGACAATTAAAGTTGAATCTGAATCTGAATCTGAAAGAATTGAAGCCATGTGTTCTCGCCATGAGAGACTTTTTATTGTTAATGGACAAGGTTGGAGAAGTTGAATGTTTTAATAATTGAACAGGGAATAGTTTCAGATAAGGTTAAGCCCCCCCCATTGAGTACTTTATACAGGGGCCACAGATGGAGCCTTCTGAGATTCCTGTGGAGCCATGACTGTCCTGATTGTCAGCCCAGCTGGAGGGCAGTGGTATAGCATAGCCATGAGCTTGTCAGTGCTTTTGGTGGGTGGCTGGAAATCTTCGAGATGTGGGAGGAAACCTATGCAGTCGCATGGAGAAATGCAAATAGCACACAATCAACACCCGCGGAAAAGGATGGAACCCTGGTCGGGAGATGTATTAAATAGTCTCGGGGTGATTGGTACTTTGACTATAATCAGTGCAAACTCCAAGCGTATACTTGATTGGAAGTAACCCCTAGTTGCTTTTAAAAGACTGAGTAGTTTTGCTCATGCTAGGAATTATGAGATTACAGTGCACGGGGCATGGAGCATTATAAGTAAATTAAATTACTATTTTTGGCTAGGTTTGTAACAATGTTGAACTGTTACTTTTTTTTACCATTCTATCCAAAAAGTAAAGTACAAACAAAAAAAGTACAAGAGACTGCAAATGTTGGAATCTTGAGTACAAAACAAACTGCTGGAGGAAGCCACTAGTCTGAAGAAGGGTCCCAACCCAAAACATCGTCTGTCCATTTCCCTCCACAGATGCTGCCTGACCCACTGAGTTCCTCCAGCAGTTTGTTTTTAACAAACCATTGACCTGTCCTCAAATCCACACAGTGGGAAGTCACGCAGACATTATATTAAATAAATAGGCCCTTACATCAAACATGTCCAATTAGTTTTTATAAATTGGCTGTAAAATATATTTTGTAATAATGTTTTCACTGTAACATGTCTATCCTTTGTAGTCATTATCAACTGTCTGTCTTGTGTTATCAGTAATCCATCTTCTAGTGCCATGGTATGAATATGTCCTGTAGTTGGTATCTCCCTTTCCCTTGATGTAACTTTCTGTTCCGGCTGCTGGTCTTGCCCTGCCCTTCACTGTGAATTGTTTCTGTGGTAGGCGGTCGCTTTAAGAAGGAGATTGTGGTGGACGGCCAGAGCTACCTGCTGCTGATCAGAGATGAAGGGGGCCCTCCAGAGGCACAGGTAGGTACTGCTGCAGGCAACTAGCTCTCATTCAAATCAATGCAAAATGTAATCTGTATCTCTGTATGCCTTTTAATGTGAGATGGTGTTACTGAGTCATATTAAAAATAATGCCAAGATGATTTTATTTTAAACTAATTAAATTCCTATCTGTGAGAAAATGGGTCATGTAGAATATACCATTAGAGTAGATTTATTTGGTTTATACAAGAATACATTGTAATGAAATTTAAATCCATTTTGAGTTTGTGTGACCACACCATGTGAATTGACTAATGCCTTACTAATCGTTAATTGTGTTTGAGGATCAGGATGTTCTGGTGCGGATATTAGCAGTGACTGAAACATGCTTCATCTGGTACAGTCTGATTAGTCCTGTGGTTAACTTACATTAATTGTTTTATGATTACTTTATTTTGATCTTCTTTTCCTCCAAGGTTTCCAATCTGTTCTTTGGTAGATAGTCTAAATCATAGGCTGTGTGGGAAGGAACTGCAGATGCTGGTTTAAACCGAAGATAGACACAAAATGCTGGAGTAACTCAGCTGAACAGGCAGCATTTCTGGAGAGAAGGAATGGGTGACGTTTTGGGTCAAGATCCTTCTCAGTCTGAAGAAGGGTCTCGACCCGAAACGTCACCCATTCCTTCTCTCCAGAGGTGCTGCCTGTCCCGCTGAGTTACTCCAGCATTTTGTGTAAATTATAGACTGGCTGTCCAATTGCATATTGAATAACGTCATGCTGCAACTTTTGTTTAAACCTTTTACATGTGGACAGCACAGAATAGGAAGTTCATAGAATCACATAGCATGGAAACCGGGTCCTCAGCCCAGCAGCCCATGACAAGCGCTAAACACCCATTTTTAAACACCCAAACTCAATTTTATTCTCCCCCTATTTCCTTTATCTTTAGGCGCACTATTTTTTTATTTGGTATCATCTTAGCTGGTTCAAATGAATGTAAAGAGCACCAAAATGGAGAAACATTGCTTCTTTTGATAAACAATTGTTACAGGATTATCACTTTAAATCTGTGAAGGACACAAAAGAGCTTTCCATAAAACACTAGATACTCTGGGGTAACCGAAAATCTGGTTGTAACAACGTGACATTGGCCTCTGAAGGTTATGAATAGTTTGAAATTTCAAGTGAAACTGTTCATCATCTCCTGAAGCTGCTAAAGATAAGCAAGTATGAGCTGAGTTCCTGTTTGCAGGACCACCTCCTCGTCTGAAGGTGAATGAATGAGCAAGTCCATGAGAAAGGGTTGGTTGTGGATTCTGAGCTTGGTATGGAGCTGCTGACTCATTCATGGGCAGCTGTTAGGTGTTAATTAAAACGGCTCTTTTGCGACAGACCTGGGTGAATTAACTGTAAAGAATATGAAAGGTAGTTGGTCCCATAGTATCCAAAGGCTGAACTCATACAAATAATTTGTATGCTCACTGGTGCCTGTCACGCCCCTCCCCCTTATCTCATCATACTGGTTATCTCCCCTCCCCCTTCTCAGTCCAGATGCAGGGTCACGACCTAAAATGTCGACATTCGCTTGTCACCACCGATGCTGCTTATCCCGCTGCGTACCTCCAGTAGTTTTTTGTTAGTTGGAGTGCCCCATATTTGGCAATTTCACTTACGACATTTCTTTACATACATGATTTTGAAACTAAACGTTAAATTGCCAAGTGTATTTTGAAGTTCACTGGGTTTGTTATCGCCAAGTAGTAGGAGATAAGCTGAGCCCAACTTTCTCTGTGTTTTATATATTACAATGTGCAATGAAAAAAAGGACTAGAGCCCGAAAGTAGCGAGGAAACCTGAGATTTATACTTCTTTGTGTGTCCGTCTTAAAGCACTGCCCGTTTGCGATGTCTGAATCACATTAAGGAGAAAAAAACGTCCCTTCGCAGAGCAAAAAAATAGGAATATGCATCCCTTACCATTTAGTGTTTGGCTTGTGAGCAAACGTTATCATTTTCATTTACAGTCATCTTAAAATATGCAACCATTAAATAGTGGTGGGAGGAGGGATACTTCAAACCTTTCATGTGGGTACAATAAACGGAGTGCTGGAGGAACTCAATGGATCAGATAACGCTTGAAAGGGTTCAGAAAGATTTACAAGGATGTTGCCAGGACTAGAGGTAGTGAGCTATAGGGAGAGGTTGAAAAGGCTGGGTCTCTATTCCATGGAGCGTAGGAGGATGAGGGAAGATCTTATAGAGGTATACAAAATCATGAGAGGAATAGATTGGGTAGATGCACAGTGTCTTTGGCCCAGAGTAGGGAAATCAAGGACCAGAGGACAAAGGTTCAAGGTGAAGGGGAAAAGATTTAATATTAATCCGAGGGGTCACTTTTTCATACAAAGGGCGGTGGGTGTATGGAACAAGCTGCCAGAGGAGGTAGTTGAGGCTGGGACTATCCCATTGTTTAAGAAACAGTTAGACAGGTACATGGATAGGACAAGTTTGGAGGGATATGGACCAAGCGCAGGCAAGTGGGACCTGTAGCTGGGACATTGTTGGCGGTGTGGGCGAGTTGGGCCGAAGGGTCTGTTTCCACACTGTATGTTCCACACACTATGACTCTATGACTATTTGTGGAGGGAATGCAAATATAACATTTTAATGTAGTGTGGGGTGGTGGGAGAAAGGTGGGGATGGATCAAAGCCTAGCAAGCGATAGGTGGAAACAGGTGGGGGGGGGGGGGGGGGGGGGTTGATTGGCAGATGGATGGAGTAAGTGACAAGAGGTCCCTGGATGGAAGTGAAAGGAAGTGTAGGGAGAGGTGTTACATCTCCTATGGTTGCCGGGGAACGTTCCTCTGGAGGGGGCTGGCTGGGTGGAAAGGGATGAGCAAACCAAGGAATTGTGGAGAGCTTGGCCTGTGCGGAAAAGGGGTGGGGATGAGAAGATGTTACATGGTGGTATCATGTGAGTGATTGTGAAATGAATGAAAAAAAAATTACCAATTGCTTGATCTGCTTCTGCTGATTTTGTATTGATTGATCTGACTTATTTACAGTTTGCAATGTGGGTGGATGCCGTTATATTTGTCTTCAGTTTGGAGGATGAGAACAGCTTCAACGCAGTCTACTACTACTACACCAGGATGGCTAATTATCGGAGCACTGCAGAGATCCCAATGGTGCTGGTTGGAACACAGGGTAAGAGGGTTTTGCTGGGGTTCCTTGACACTGAGCAAAGTTGCAGGGCAGGAGCTGAAAAATTGAATTGTTTGTGTTGAATAACTTGAATGGCCAAACTAGGGGATCCAGTAAAGGCATTCCACTTGAATAGTTAGTACAATGTGTAAAAGTAATCTTCAGATTTATTTTTATACATTTCTATTGCTGTGTATTATCATATTTTATCTTCTGAAGCAAACTTGCTATCCTCCCTTGTCATAGAAAGAGAGACCTGGTTCAATCTCTCTAACATGTTCATGTTTGTTGAAGTGCCTACACAGAATTATCCACACTACTCCAGCTGAGGGCTAATTAGTGATATATCAAGTCTGCAAAAAGCGCCTTACTTAGAATGTGAAAGGTTGGGAAATGCTGGCAAATCCTTATGCTTTAATAACGAACTTCAATGCATGTACAATTGTCCATTCGCTTTTAAAGCTAAGGAGTTGGAATATAACACAATCAATTTTGGTCCACTTACTTGAAGAAGGCAAGAGATGCAACCTGACCAAATTTGCAATCCTGACCAAATTTGCAGATGACACAAAGGTGGGTGGCAGTGTGAACTGTGAGGAGGATGCTATGAGAATGCAGGGCGAGTTGGACAGGTTGGGTGAGTGGGCAAATGCATGGCAGATGCAGTTTAATGTGGATAAATGTGAGGTTATCCACTTTGGTGGCAAAAACAGGAAGGCAGATTACTATCTAAATGGTGTCAAGTTGGGAAAAGGGGAAGTACAACGGGATCTGGGGGTCCTTGTTCATCAGTCAATGAAAGTAAGCATGCAGGTACAGCAGGCAGTGAAGAAAGCGAATGGCATGTTGGCCTTTATAACAAGAGGAGTTGAGTAAAGGAGCAAAGAGTTGTCTAGAGCCCTAGTGAGACCACACCTGGAGTATTGTGTGCAGGTTTGGTCCCCTAATTTGAGGAAGGACATTCTTGTTATTGAGGGACGCAGCGTAGTTTTACAAGGTTAATTCCCGGGATGGCGGGACTGTCATATGCTGAGAGAATGGAGCGGCTGTATACTCTGCTTGTATACTCTGGAGTTTAGAAGGATGAGAGGAAATTATATTGAAACATATATGATTATTAAGGGTTTGGACACGCTCGAGGCAAGAAACATGTTCCCGATGTTGGGGGTGTCCAGAACCAGGGGCCACAGTTTAAGAATAAGGGGTAAACCATTCAGAGAGTTGTGTGTCTGTGGAATTCTCTGCCTCAGAGGGCAGTGGAGGCCGGTTCTCTGGATTCTTTCAAGAGAGAGCTAGATAGGGCTCTTAAAGATAGCGGAATCAGGGAATATGGGGAGAAGGCAGGAACGGGGTACTGATTGGGGATGATCAGCCATGATCACATTGAATGGCGGTGCTGGCTCGAAGGGCCGATTGGCCTACTCCTGCACCTATTGTCTATTGTCTATTGACCTGACCTGACCAGCACTTGAACTATCTCTGGCACTCTCCCACCCCCCCACCCCCTCCTGCAATGACGCCATTCACTGTTCTCAATTTCTCCGTCTCTTTCACATCTGGTCCCAAGATGAGGCTTTCTATTCTAGGACATCCAAGATGTCCTTGTTCTTTAGTAGATGTGGTTTTCCCCCCTGCTGTCATATTTGGATCCATTAGCCTGCAGTTTCTCTGTGCCTCGCTCCCCTCCCGCTGTTGATGGAACAAGGTTAGAGTTGCCCTGTCCTCACCTTTCACCCCACCAGCCTCCCCATACAACATATCATCCTGCGACATTTCCGTCACATCCAACGTGATCCCACCGCCTGTCACATCTTCCCCTCCCCACCCTATTCCATGTTCCATAGAGACCATTCCCTCCGCAACTCCTTGGTTCATTCATCCCTTCCCACCCAAACCACTCCTCCCCTGCAACCACAGGAGATGTAACACCTGATCCTATACCTCCTCCCACACCTCCATTAGAGGCCCAAGCAGTCTTTCCAGATGAGACAAGGGTTCATGTCTACCTCCTCTAATCTCAAAGGTCATGTCCACCTCCTGCTACATCCAGTGATCCTGGTGTAGGCTCTTGTACATCGGCGAGATCAAGCATAGACTTGGCGACTGATTCGCTGAACTCCTGCGCTCAGTCTGCACTGACCTTTCTGTCCTGAGTGTCCTCCATTGCCAGAGGGAGGCCACATGCAAACTGGAGCTTATAACCCAGCATTGAACATTGAATTCACTAATTTAGGTAACAAAACCTTCCCCCAGAGGTCATCCCCCCCCCCCCCCCCCCCCCCCCCACCCCCCTCCCCTCTTCAATCTATCTGTCTCACACCTTCTGTCATTTCATCTCTGGGCTTTGTCCAACTATCTGTCTATCCTCACCTGTATCCTCACTTAAAAAACCTCACCTGTATCAACCTATACGTGCCAGACTTTGCCCTGCCCAGCCCCTCACCCCCCCCCTTCCCCTCCCCTCCACAAGAAGTCTGAAGAAGGGCCCTGACCCAACATGTCACCTGTCCATGTTCTTGAGAGATGCCACCTGACCTGATCAGCACTTTGTGTTTTACTTTGTAAACCAGCATCTGCAGATCTTTATTTCTGTTTTGTTGGAGTTGTGGTCAGTTGCACAATTCCAGCTTCCTGCATTCTATGGGCACCACTGCCCTCTGCTGGCTGACAGTGTTCTTGGGTGAGAAGGCAGCCTCTTAGGACTCTGCTGCTGAAGGATAGGATTTCAGACCTTTGCTGATGCGCGAACTTATTTAGTTTAGTTTAGAGATACAGTACGGAAACCAGCCCACCAAGTCCGCAGTGACCCCCACACATTAACCTATCCCACACACACTAGGGACAATTTACACTTACACCAAGCCAATTAACCTACAAACCAGTACGTCTTTGGAGTGTGGAAGGAAACCGAAGATCTCAGAAAAAACCCATGTGGTGACAGGGACAACGTACAAACTCCGTACAGACAGCACCCGTAGTCGGGATCGAACCTGGGTCTCTGGTGCTGCAAGTGCTGTAAGGTAGAAACTCACCGTTGTGCCGCCCCTAAAGAAGCTATTAAAATTGAACATTTATGCAACATTTAAGAGGCATTTAGACAAGCACATGAACAGTTGGGATGTTGAGCATGTCGGGGATTAATTTAAATTGGAGTTGTGATTAGAATAGATATTGTGGATCATAGGGCCGGTTCCTGTGCTGCACAGTTCTATGTTCCATCATCTCACTCCTTGTTCTTTCCTCAGAATCCTGCCAGCATTAGCCTTCACGTCCAAATCCATTTCATTGAATGTGAAATGGTTTTCATTGCTGTTACAGGTGGTGTGAACCAAATAATTTATCTGTGTAAGATCACCAGCCTGCCAGTAGGAGCAGTTTCTCCCCATTTATTCACAAATGTTGTGCAGGCAGATACTTTCATAACGTTTAACATTTACATAAATCGCTAAAGTATCGAAGGCTGTGCGCCTAATGCAGGTTAATGGGATTGTTTAAGATGGGCAAATTGATCGATATGGACATGGCGGGCAGAAGGGCCTGTTTCTGTTCTGTATGATTCAGTAAATCTCTATTTTTGTTTTTTTACACTATATCTTTAACGTCGAGGGTCATTAAAGAAAGGTTTTTATTTGTCTTCTCAACTTCCTGTTCTCTCATCTCATGAACCAGCCCAGTTCTTATTCTGAGAATGCACTTAGTCAAATCAAGTTGCCTTACAACAGGTCTTGGCACCTGCCATTTACTATAAATATCCTACTCCTATTTGACTTCCTGCAATAATTCCCTGGATATTTGTCAGGATTAAATTCCGTTTCCCAAACGGCCATCTGATCTATGTCCCTGTGATTTCCTGCTGCAATCAGAGCTTTAATCACCCTGCGAGTGTTCTGTTGATGTTAATATTCTGTCATGTCTTTCCTCCACAGATGCCATCAGTACATCCAATCCACGGGTAATCGATGATTCCAGGGCGCGTAAACTCTCTAATGATCTGAAGCGATGCACTTACTATGAAACGTGTGCCACGTATGGCCTGAATGTGGAGCGCGTTTTTCAGGACGGTGAGATATTTGTTCTCTTGCTGAATTCTGCTGGGCTTCACCGTGTTAGCTGCTGTGCTGGCAGGGAGAATCTGTAGGTTCCATAGCAGTTGTGGTACCTCGAGGGCAGGTGTGCTTAACCACAGAGCTGTGGAGGTGGGTCCACTCTCCTTAGTATTCACGTGTGTCCCTCGTTCAGCACCTTTATCCCACAACAGTGATGAGACATTATCATCATGATCCTGAGTGAATGTACACTTTTTAAAATATCATTCATTATATCATAAATAGATGCTCTTTCGATTTTAGTTACATTTTTAAACTATACTTTCTTGTAGTTCTTTGGGATTCTTTTGACTATTGTGTATCCCTCCCCTGCTGTTATGCATTTTTGCTGCTGTAACTATAGTCTATAGCTCCTTTCTCCTTGCTCACCATACTTGTTTTGTTCCATGATCCTCATTCTGTGTGTGCCCATCACAATCCTTCTAAATTCAGCTTCCTTTTCGCTCTTCCCTCTCCTTTTCCATATTCCACTAATGTTATGTCATTTGTGTATTATAGACACTTCATTTTTAAATGTTTCCATTTTTTTAAAAACTTTGCATCCTATTGAATTATTTTTAATATCAGTCATTTCGGAAATATACATTTCCTATAAAGGCGAAGCTTGGCTCTCAAAGTTACCATTTATCCCTAGGGATCAGCTTGTATCTTGAGACTAATGGGCCTGTCCCACGTAGGCGACTTTTTAGGCGACTACAGGAGACTATGCGGTCACCACATGGTCGCGGGTGGTTGCCGGGTGGTCGCCTTCATGGTCGTGAGAAGTTCCCGCATTCTCAACGTTGAAAAATATGCGGCTACCAGAATGAAGCCGCCATGGAGAGCAGCGAGAATTCTCGTGCAGTAGGTGGGTCGCCAGGAGGTCGAAGGTTCTCATAGGTTGTAGCCCGTGCTGACTGGTGAATTTCATTGGCCCATTGGGAAAAAAACCATAAGCAGTAGATTTCAGAATCAGCCGGTAATGTTAATGTCCGCTGAGCTTCACAGCCGTGTATCTCAGGCTTCTTAAATGTTGCCTCCACTCCTTCTCCCCCCTCTCCCCCCCCTCTTTTAAAGGACTTTCGTAACCCTTCCTGTACTTTGTGCTTTCACCGTCTTAATTACAGCGCCAACCTTCCTGTTCATTGTGGTGTGTGTCTGTATCACATTGGCTTTGCACCGTGTGAATTTCACTCAGACAGCGGTCTCCCCGCTTGCCCTGTCCCCCGCCTGCATGACGGCCTGGTGAAGGAAGCTCTGTTCCACTCTGACAGCCGCAGTTCCAGTCGCTGGTTTTTCAGGCGACTTGGCAGTTGCCTGAAAAATCGCCTAAGTGGGACAGGCCCATTAGTTGTTCCTGATGCCCCACAACATCTTTGCTGGATTCTTCCAGGATCCAGACGCCCATCAAGCTCTATTTACCAGTTTCTATCTAAGTAAAGTTAAGAGTCCCCCACATTGGTGAGGCTGGGGTTATGTGAAGGCCAGACCAGATTTGCTTCAATGAGGGACATTACTGAGCCAGGTTATATCAAGTGATATAAATCAAGAGGTAAATATTGAAAAGGATATTTAGTAAAGAATCACTCCCAGCAATGCATGGGAAATTTCACATTATCCTGAGAGCTGGTGATTTGTTACAGTGCCCTGCATAATGTTTGGGACAAAGGCCCATCATTTATTTATTTGCCTCTGTACTCCACAATTTGAGATTTGTAATATTAATAGAAAAAAATCACGTGGTTAAAGGGCACTGTCAGATTTTACACTTATTTCAGATTTTTATACATTTTGGTTTCACCATGTAGAAATTACAGCTGTGTCTATACATAGTCACCCCATTTCAGGGCACTGAATGATTGGGACACAGCAATGTCATGTAAATGAAAGTAGTCATGTTTAGTATTTTGTTGCATATCCTTTGCATGCAATGACTGCTTGAAGTCTGTGATTCATGGACATCACCAGTTGCTGGGAGTCTTCTCTGGTGATGCTCTGCCAGGCCTGTATTGCAGCCATCTTTAGCTTATGCTTGTTTTGGGGGCTAGTCCCATTCGGTTTTCTCTTCAGCATATAAAAGGCATGCTCAATTGGGTTCAGATCGGGTGATTGACTTGGCCAGTCAAGAATTATTCATTTTTTAGCTTTGAAAAACTCCTTTGTTGCTTTAGTGGTATGTTTGGGATCATTGTCTTGCTGTAGAATGAACCACTTGAGGCATTTGTTTGAACTTAAGCAGATAGGATGTGTCTATACACTTCAGAATTTATTATGCTACAGGTGCACAACCTTTTATCCGAAAGCCTTGGGACCAGACACTTTTCGTAATTCAGAATTTGTCGGTCTTCGGAATGGAAATTTTTTAGCGTAGATTTTAATGGCTGGCTCAGTGGTAGAGTGCTCGGCTCATATCCGCAAGGTCGCGAGTTTGCGCCTTGATCCTGGCAGTTACTCGATCGCGAGTTTGAGTCTTCAATGTCGTTTTTTCTTGCAGAATAAATGTTTGTATGAAATACAGTGTAGGAGAAGTGTACTGACTGTGTGGGCAGAACTTTGGAAGTGATTGCCCACCAGTCTAAAAAGCCGCTGTGTCTCCCTGTCCATGGGATAGCAGGGGGCGATCAAACAGCACAATACCCCCCTCCCCCTCCAACTCCAGAGGAATCCGCTCCCTGATGGGCCGTTACCAAAGATCATAGAGGAGCTCCTCTATGATCTTTGGCCGCTACAGCGACAAGTGGCAGTTCGCCCACAGCCCGAGCTGCGCCCCCTCATCCGCCACCCCAAGAACAAGACGTACCTTGCACACCATCAGCTTCTGCCCCTACGTGTTCCTCTGGAGTTGGAGCGGGGCTGGGCTGGAGTTGCTGCTGGCTGTGGGTCTCTGGGATCTCCGTGCTTGCAGTGGGCCTGGGGGTCGGTGGGCGGCGGTGGGAGCTGTGGACCTACGGACCTACCTCCGTGGAGCTAGCCAGCTTCGGAGCGTGGAGAGTTGCGGGGGCGAGCTGCTGCGACCCGACTCCGGTGGATGGTGACACCGGGAGCTCGCGGGTCTCCGGTGGGAGACTGCTTTGCGGGGCACCGGCAGCAGCGACTTCTCCCGCCCGAATTACGGGGTTGAGAGCAAACATCATAGAGGTTGAGAGTGACCTGGAGGGGGGCCTTACAACGCCCGGCGCGGCTGTAAATTGCCGCGGACTTGCTAGCGCCCGCCGGGGGCTCCAACGTCAAGACCGGGGCAGGGCCCTACATCTCCCGGCGTGGCTTTGAGTGGCCGCTCCCCGATGGGCCCCTACGACGCCCCGAGCTGCGCCCCGTCATCCGCAACCCAGGTTCCTCTGTAGTTGGAGTGGGGCTGGGCTGGGCTGCTGTTGGCTGTGGGTCCCTGGGGTCTCCGTGCTTGCGGTGGGCCTGGTGGTCGGTGTCCAATTGGTCCTGACACGGTCCTGCGAAATCGCCGACGTGAAGACAGTGCAAAGCCCCCGCGCCGGTGCAATGGGCGGGGAGCTGGAGAGGGGAGGGAAGGGGTCACACACATGGCCGGGAAGCAGAGGGGTGTAGGTGGGGTGATACTGAAGCGAGCGACAATCTGCTGCTGCCTGCCCGCTGAGTTAAAAAGTTCCCACGCAAGACTCACGATATACAGTGTTTCGTGAGTCTTGCGTGGGAACTTTTTAATTCAGCGGGCAGGCAGCAGCATATTGTCAATTATTAACCCTCCCGCGCAATATACCCTCATCTTCTCTTTTATGAATGGGGATTTAGTTCCCCTTTCTTCGAGGACCGACCGGAGGTTCCACTGTCACCTCTGCGGGCCGCCCTCGGTGAACGTTTTCAAGGACCTTTCTTCAAGGACCGAAAAAATGGCCGCTATTCGGAGGTTTTCGTTATTTGGATCTTCGGATAAAAGGTTGTGCACCTGTACTACCATCAGCAGTTGTATCATCAATTAAGATAAGTGAGCCAGTACCTTCAGCAGCCATACATGCCCAGGCCATAACACCCTCACCACTGTGTTTCACAGATGAGGTGGTATGCTTTGGATCTTGGGCAGTTCCTTCTCTCCTTCATACTTTGCTCTTGCCATCACTCTGATATAAGTTAATCTTCATCTCGCCTCAAAACCTTTTACCAGAACTGTTAAGTACTTCTTGGCAAACTCTAACCTGGCCATCCTATTTATGCAGCTAACCAGTGGTTTGTATCTTGCAGTGTAGCCTCTGCATTTCTGTTCATGAAGTCTTCTGCGGACAGTGTTCACTGACAAATCCACACCTGAAGAGTGTTTCTGATCTGTCGGACAGGTGCTTGGGGATTTTCCTTTATTATAGAGAGAATTCTTCTGTCGTTAGCTGTGGAGGACTCCCTTGGCCCTGCCAGTCCCTTTGCGATTAGTAAGCTCTTTCTTCTTAATGATGTTCCAAACAGTTGATTTTGTTAAGCCTAAGGTTTGGCTGATGTCTTCCAGTTTTATTCTTCTTTCTCTCATAATGGCTTCTTTGACTTTCATTGGCACAACTTTGGTCCTCATGTTGATAAACAGCAATAAAAGTTTCCAAAGGTGATGGAAAGACTGGAGGAAAGACTAGGTGTTGAGAGCTCTCTTATACCTGCATTAAGGAGGCAATTAAACACACCTGAGTGATTACAAACGCCTGTGAAGCCGTGTGTCCCAAACATTATGGTGCCCTGATATGGGGGGACTATGTATAAACACAGCTGTAATTTCTACATGGTGAAAACAAAATGTTTAAAAATACCCTTTAATCAAATCTGACAATGTGCACTTTAACCACATGTGATTTTTTTAATTACAAATCTCAAATTGTGGAGTACAGAGGCAAATAAATAAATAAATGATGGGTCTTTGTCCCAAACATTATAGAGGGCGACTGTATCTCATTCCAAAGGCTGCACGTCTGACTGCAGCACAGTATCAGTGTTGCAGTCAAAGTAATGTGTTCAAATCTCAGGAGTGGGGCTTGAACCTGTGCCCTGAGTTGTAGGGAAATGACAAAGCAGCAGTGCAGGATAACAAAACAAGTAGATTGAGGCAGCAAGGTACCATGCATACAAACATAAGGGAACGTCTCCAATCAGAGTCAGAATGGAGTAGATGGTACAGAAACAAGTCAATTCAACGAAACAAAGGAATGGCCCAACTAAAAGAAAATGGGTGCAGTCTAATAGGGGTTATGTTGTCTCAATCATTATTCCAAGATACATTTAGTGAGGTGGGCAAGATGAATAAAGAGGTTGACCAACAATTTTAATGAATGGGATAGAGGACTTCTTATAACTCGTGCCTTCCAGACCAAGTAACGTCCTTGTACGTGAACAAACTATTTTTATCCTACTTGTATAACGCGGGTAAAGAATTAATCCAATTGAGGCGATTGAAACATATAAAGGAACAGATAGGGAAAATATTTATTCTTAATGGGAGAGTCTCAGACAAGGGCGAACTTGAAATTTTAACTGATCCCACAGGGAGAAGATGAGAAATGTCTTATGCACATGAAGGTTAGTGGTATTTGTAAATTCATCCACAGGGACTTCATGGTTGACCTTCAACCTTCAATTAACAAATTCAGTTCTAAAACGGGATGAATTAATGGGGTAAATGAAGAGGAACAGATTATATTAGATCATATGTTGTGCAACAAGAAGTTAATTGTTGACCTGGTGTTTAAAAGAATATTAGACATAAAGAAACAATGGACATAGTTTGGTGGAATATTATATAAAGGTTGAAAGTGATGTGGAGGGATAGTGCTGGTCATGTAATTGTAATTATTTCAGAAGAACAGCAGAGGGCGTGTGGACATTGAGGTGTTAACTGGCTACACAATGCAGCTTTAAAAGTAGATGCAATCATTGAAATGCATCTAAAAATGCTTCTCATGTCTGTTATGTAGGTGTCAATAAATTTAACCAAAGGTTTTGAGCGAGGCTTCCTCATTACACTGATATACCAGCAAGCTTCCCTCTGTACAGGTGCAATGAAAATCGAGCTTGCAGATGTATCAAAGGCACATGCACACATACAATGCACAAAACATAAATTACACAAATTCTGCAAGAGAGTGAATAGAAAAAGACTTTTTTTTAAAACCCAGAAATGCAAAAGTCAATTAAAACGTCCATGGTAGCGCAAGAGGTGGTCTGTAGTGTCTTGCTGTGGTGAGATTAGACTTGTGCAAGTAGATTCAAGACTTGATGGTTGTAGGAAAGTAGCTGTTTATGAACTTGATGGTTTGGGATTTCAAGCTTCTGTACTCCTGCCTGACAGTGGCAGCAGGAAGAGTGTATGACCCGGATGATGGATATCCGTAATGATAGATGCCGCCGCTTGAGGCAGCACCTCATGCAAATACTTTTGATGGTGGGGAGAGCTGTGCCGGGGTTGAGTTCACTGCTCTCTGCAGTTTCTTGTGTCCCTGTGCATTTGAATTTCCATACCAGGCCATGAGGAAATCAGTCAGACTGCATTCAGCTAAATACCACAACCCACTGAAGAGATACCACCGATGAGGTCTCCATATCCTGTAAATGAACTAGGAGGATAGGCAAGCCAATATAGCCAGCATTGCGGATAACCATTAGTGAGCAGTGTTGGTCAGACCATGACGTCAAGTGCCTAGCACGACCAAAACAAGGCGCACTGCTCAGGCAGAGGAAATGGTTCAAGGACGATCTCAAAGCCTTGTTTAAAACGAGTGACATCCCCATTGGCTTGCGGGTGTTCTTGGTATGTGGCCGATCAAAATGGAGGAATAATATTCAGGATGGCATTGTGGGACTACTTTCTCCCATTGTGGCACTACTTTCTCCCTTTGGGAGAACACAGAAGCCGGGCAGTGTACTCCATGCCTGGCCCACCAAGTCTGCAGGTCCCCCCCATCTTGACCTCATTTACTCCCTCGGACCCCACAGAGCAGTCATTCTCTACAAGGAGATCCGAGAGAAAGGAGGAATTTGTGAAACCAGTGGGCAAAAAGGAAATGAATCACAATGTGGAAATGTAGGCAGATGGGATTAAATTAAATTGATACGTGGATTTTGAAAGAATGAATTCAAATAGATTGGAGGAGCAGCGGGATAGGTGTTCTAATTGCTTGTGTTGTTACTGATTGTTATGATGTATAAAGGATGCTAAGTCACTTGAGAAGGTGCCAAGTTGATTTACTGGAATTATTACAGAACAGCAAGCTTATTCTTTTCAGGGAAGCTTGAATAGACTTGGCTCTTTCAAGAAGACACCATTGAAATGAAAATATTCCTAAATTAGCAGTCAAAATTTGTTGAATATATTGAACTCAATTTAAGAAGTACCTACATAATCAGTTGAAAACAAGGCATGGAAGGTAGCAGACCAAATGTTGATGAATAGGATTGGTATTTATAGGAACTTGATGGTCTGTATGGACATTGCTGATGTGCTTGTATGACTCCATGACTCTAATGTGTGGGACTCCAACCCCTAGAGACGGTGTTAAATCCAATCCGCGGAGAATGCTCTTTACCTGAAATAGTTGTAATGTGAGACATTGTGCTGGTGTAAACATATTGAAGAGAAAGCTAAAGCACTTGCAGTCAAAAGGTACTGAAGGTTATGGTGGAAGAGGCATGTAGAATAGCAGTCAAAGCTAGGCGGCCCAGATGTTTCTGTGCAGTATTTTCTGTCTTTAAAATGGTGTTAATTCAGCAGAGTGCTAGAACTAGAGGAAATCAGTGGTTGATACACTTGGTTTATCACAGCTTCCACATAACATTTATTCCAACAACTTTTGGTTAAAGCGTTATTTTTATATGTGGAATCCTGCTGTAGTGATTGGAAGTGCAGGTCCTGAAGGGATAGATTCTAGGCAACTAAGGCCATCGGTGTATTTTCAGCTTTACAGCATTCACCTTTAATAGACATTTGGTGCAGGAGTAGGCCATTCGGCCCTTCGAGCCAGCACCGCCATTCACTGTGATCATGGCTGATCATCCACAATCAGTACCCCGTTCCTGCCTTCTCCCCATATCCCTTGACTCCGCTATCTTTAAGAGCTCTATCTAACTCTCTCTTGAAAGCATCCAGAGAATTGGCAGATAATTCCACAGATTCATAACTCTCTGGGTGAAAAAGTTTTTCCTAGTCTCCGTTCTAAATGGCTTACCCCTTATTATTAAACTGTGGCCCCTGGCTCTGGGCTTTGGGCTCCCCCAACATCAGGAACATGTTTCCTGCCTCTAGCGTGTCCAATCCTTTAATAATCTTATATGTTTCATTAAGATCTTCCTCTCATCCTTCTAAACTCCAGAGTATACAAGCCCAGTCGCTCAATTCGTTCAACATATGACATTCCCGCCATCCCGGGAATTAACCTCGTGAACCTACGCTGCACTCCCTCAATAGCAAGAATGTCCTTCCTCAAATTTGGAGACCAAAACTGCACACAATACTCCAGGTGTGGTCTCACTAGGGCCCTGTACAACTGCAGAAGGACCTCTTTGCTCCTATATGCAACTCCTCTTGTTATGAAGGCCAACATACCATTAGCTTTCTTCACTGCCTGCTGTACCTGCATGTTTACTTTCAGTGACTTTACTCCATTCTCTCAAGCAGGACTGTATCTGGTCTTCCAGTGGGAAACCAGAGGGAGAACTTTCCCATTGCAGTCTCCTGGCTTCCATACATTGGCATTCTCAGGTTGTGGCATAAGGCCACGGACCAAAGTCGTTGATGATATGTATGATGCATTGGCACAGAGGCTGCTGGTCAGGTGCAATGGTGTCAAATAATGTACAACATGGGCTTGGCACCACATACATCTGATGGTATTCATTCAAGGTACACCTGGACAAATACTAAGGAGGCCTGAAGTGGAGAGTCTTGATGTTTGTTTGGATTTTCGTGGGTTGCTGCCAAGGTAGACAAAGTGTCGATCTGCCTCTTGAAGCTTCCAGTGGAGATTGGTTCATACCTCAAGCATCCTTCAGAGGTGATAGTGACGTCAGCCTCTGCCCCCAGATCCCACCCTGTCCCTTCCTCCTCCTCACCTCAATTATTTCCCTTGTCCCTTTTCTCTCCTGTGAGCTTCTGACCTTGGCCATCTGTTCTCCAACATGTTCCCTCCATGATCTGCACTGTCCACAATGGCAGGAGGTTGCAGAGTACCTTATCGTGAGCCTTGGGTGCAGTAGAATATCCAGCCTATGAATGAGTCACTGGTTGACTGGCATTGAGTGGATATCTCCGGTGTAGACAATTACATCATGCAAATCTGCTGACCTGGGTCCAGCAAACAGATGCAATCACGATAAAAGTGCATCAGCACCACCACATTCTTTGAAGTTTTAAGAGATTCAGAATATCACTGAATACTCTACAACAAATGTTTACAGATGTACTGTAGAGTGTATCGTGAATGGATGCAACATGAGCTGGCACGCCAATTACAATGCACAGGTATGCAAGAGCTGCAGAGAATGGTGGACTCATCATGGGCACAGCCCTCCCCTCCATTGAAAGCATCTACATGAGGCGCTGCCTCATGAACGGGGCAAATGTCATCATGAATCCCACCACCTGGGCCATGCCCTGTTCTCGCTGCTACCATCGGGGGGGGGGGGGAAGTAGCAAAGCCTGAAGTCCCACATCACCAGGTTCAGACACAGCTACTTTTGTGCAACTATCAGGTTCTTGAACCAACCTACACAACCCGAATCCTACGTCAATACGGAACATTGCGGCCAACTCTTGCACTCCTATGATTTGCTTTTTTACTAATTATGTTTTTTGCACTCATGTAGTTTTTGCACAGTCCTTTAGAATTTTTACGTGTAATTTATTTATAATTTGTTTTGTGTCTGTCCAAGTCTATATGCCTGCAGTGATGTTTTAAGCGAGAATTGTTATTGTAACTATACCCCACTGGGAGGCACAGTGGCACAGCAGTAGTTGCTGCATTACAGTGCCAGAGACCCAGGTCCAATCCTGACTACGGGTGCCGTTTGTACATTCGCCCTGTGACCGTGTGGGTTTTCTCCAGGTGCTCCAGTTTACTCCCTCATTCCAAAGACATGCAGGTTTGTAGGTTAAATGGCTTCTGTAAATTGTCCCTAGTGCGTAGGATAGAATTAGTGTATGGATGATCATTGGTCGGCAAGGACTCGATGGGCACAGGGCATTTCCACCCTGCATCTCGTAACTAAACACTGGACTTGTGCATATGACGATAAATTTGAACTTGAATATACAAATTAGGAGCAGGAATAGGCCACTCAGCTCTTCAGGCCTGATCTGACATTCAAAAATGACTGCAATACCATTTTTAACCTTTCACCCATTTAATTATCTAGAATCGATCCAAATCATCTTTTAAAAATTCAGACACTTCTTCTAGTGCCCCTCTGTCACCTTTCGCTCTTCTGAACTTTCAGCTGATTCAAGCCTCTGTTCAATCTTTCCTTATAAAACTGTCCACCCGTTCCGGTCATAAGTCGTGTAAATCTTTTCCAACTTACTAACTAAGACCATCAATGCTATATTCCAGATGCGGTCTCCATGTAACTGAAGTGTAACAGTCATGCTTTTGTGTTCAGTTTCCATTGCAATAAACAAAAGCATTTTGATAGCTTTCCTAAGATAGACACAAAAAGCATAGTAACTCAGCGGGTCAGACAGCATCTCTGGAGAAAAGGAATAGGTAACGTTTCGGGTCGAGACCCTTCTTCGTTCCTAATTACTTACTGTTTGTGCGCATTAGTCTTTTGCAAATCATATAGCAAGAACCTAGATCCCTCTGAATCTTAGAGCTCTGTAAACTCTCTTCATTTAGATAACAACCTTGCTATTTTATTGCATTTTAGTCCATTTGCCAGATCTTTGCGCATTCACATAACCTATTAATATTCCACTTCAGCCTCCTTATGTCCTCTTTATGACTTTGTTTCCTGCACACCTTTGTGTCATCTGCAACTTTAGCAACCTTATCTTTGATGCTTTCATTCATGTCTTCTATAAAAAATGTAAAAGATGAAATCCAAGCATTGATATCTTGGACACTTTGTGTGTTTAAATCATACCAACCAGAGAGTTGTGCTGCTGATGTTTCTGTAATCAGTTACTTGTCAGTTTATAGTGTAAAGGTATCAACGAATGGCAATATATGATGATTCATTGGTAACTTCTCAAATTAGCTGGATAGAATATTGGCAGACAGCCTACAGAACAAAGTAGAATGTCCTAAAATATGCTAACTAATTTAACTATGCTACCTCTGTTTATGATGCTCCTTAAAATCTATCTTTTTGACTATACTTTCTCACTTTCTTTCCGTTTTCTTGTGCTGATTTTTTTATTTGTTTGCTATCCTGTCTTTGAAGCAACTACTATGTTAAAGGTTCTATACAAATGCAAAATATTACTGTTCAGATAATTCTTCTCCGTCAGAGCTGCGGTGAGCTTTCCCAATAATTCCTCCAGTGAGGTCATGAATATTTATTGGTTGAAGAAAGTTAGTATCAAGAAGCAAAGGAGTTTTTTTTTTTTAACAAAACTCGGTTGATTAGAGCATCTTGATGGTAATAGTATTGTGTAAAAAAAGGCATTAAAGAACTCCAATAGTAATGCTCTGCATTTAACTGGGATTGCCTCAATAATCTCATTACCTATTTTGCGGATCTTTTCCAAAGATGCTTCCAATTTAACAAAGCTCAGTGACAGTACTTTAACAGCTATTTTCTGAACTCACTTAACAGGATCCGTCCTGGTAATGGTTCTCCCTGTTTAACACGGCTCCATTCAATAATAGCACTCCTAATTTAACAGTGGCTCTTTAAATTGCAAAAGTCCCCTTATGATAATTGTCTTCTGATTGTCAACACTCTCCAACAAACAAGAGCCTCTGTGAATAATAACACTCCCTAATTAACAGTGCTCTGAATACCATTACCCCAATTATAAACTGGACCCTATTGCACACAATATCTTTCTTGAAAGCTGTGCACTGGACAATACAATAATAATCATCATCATAATCATACTTTATTAGCCAAGTATGTTTTACAACATACGAGGAATTTGATTTGCCATACAGTCATACTAATAAAAAGCAACAAGCCACACAAAATACATTTTAACATTAACATCCACCACAGTGACTCCACATTCCTCACTGTTATGGAAGGCGTAAAAAAAGTTCAATCTCTTCCCTTCTTTGCTCTCCTGCGGTAAGGGGCCTCGAGTCTTCCGTTGACGGCATGATCTTGGCTCCCGTAGCCGGCGGTCAGGCCCTCCGCGTCGGGGCGATCAAGCTCCCGCATCGGGGGGGGGGATCTCAGCTCCCCTGCGTCGGGCGATCGGACCCCGGGTCAGGGCTAGTCAAACCTCATGCGACTTTGGAGCCTCCCGACATCAGTCTCGACACGAGACTGCGAGCTCCTCGATGTTGAAATCCGCAGGCCGCAGTTGGAGCGTCGATCCCAGGCAAGGGATCGCAGGCTCCGATGGTAAGTCCACGTCCCTGCTGTGGGGCTCAAAGTCACTCGAGCAAGGCCTCCAGCTCCATGATGTTAGGCCGCAGAGCGGCCGGAGATACTATCCAGAAAACAATCGCATCTCTGGCAAAGTAAGAGATTGAAAAAGAGTTCCCCCACCCATCACATAAAACAAACCAGAGAACATTAACACAAACTTTTTAAAGCACACTAAAAATAACAAAAAAGACGAAAAGACAGACAGACCGTTGGCGAGGCCGCCATCGCTGACGACGCCATCGCTGATGACCGGATTCCCCAGAAACAAACAGCTCTGTGGAGGACTTGTGTTGAGCACAGCTCATTGCCTCCATCCAGTAATGGAAACCTGAAGCCAACTAGTGTTCAGAATCATCCTTTCCCTTCATGTGGAGTTCATGAAGAAAGATTAGCTGCCTAGGCGCGACCGGCAAGTGGGAGCACGACTGCGACATTTTTAAAGTTCAAAATGGCAATAATAACATAAAATAAGATCAATGTGAACGCATCTCACATTCCCTCTACAGTCCCCTATTCCCCACCTCCCTATCCTCCACCAACCCTCCCACCAACCATTCCCCCTCATCCGCAGCACTCACTCCCCCTCCTCTTCACCCTCCCTCTTCTTTTCCCTCCCCTCCCTCTCCTTTCCCTTACCCTCAGTCACCCACCTTTCCATAACCCCTCTCCATTCCCTATCCCCCTCCTCTCTATCCCCCTGCTCCCATTCCTCAACTACCCCCTATCCCACTCCCCCACTCACCCTCCTCACCTCCCCCCTCTATACCCCCCTCCTACCCCACTCTCCCACCTCACCTCTCCCATTTTCTCCTCCCTCTCCCTCCCAACCTCTCTCCTCTCTCTCTATCCCCCTGCTCCCCACTCCTCACCTCCCCCCTATCTCACCCCCACCACACAATGAAAATTGCGATGTTTTTTAAAAATTAAACCTCCCCATCCCAAACAATGAAAATCACGTTTTTTCTTTAAAATAACCGAAACACAATGTTAGCTGTTAATGAAAACAGAAGCATTTGATAAAAATTGAGTTTTTTTTTTAAAATCACTATTTTTCAATGTAAATGAGATTCGGGATAATCATCGTAACGCGGCTGACGGGCAGAGTAAGTGGAAAAGTGCTTTGAAAAGTGATTTTTGTAAAGTTTAAAATGTCAATAACTTGTAAAATATAACATCAATATGAACGAAACTTGGCTATTGCACACCCCAGGACAATGGTGAGTAAGGTGGGCCAAAAATTGTTGCGCTATTGTGTACCGTTTTGGTGGAGTTTCCAGGACTCACTCACACGTAAACAATCAAACAAACAAACGTGAGAGTTTTAGTAAAATAATAAATAACATGTGTGTGTGTGTGTGTGTGTGTGTGTGTGTGTGTGTGTGTGTGTGTATGTATATATATATATATATATTTTTTTTTTATGATGGGTAATTAAAACACATGATTGACTGTTAATGTATTAGTACCAAATATAACATCACAATGTCAACCGGGATAAACCACGTCTTCATCTGAATTAGTGTTGCCCAGGATGTTTTATCGTTCCCTCCATAATGTTTGGGCCAAAGAGCCATAATTTATTTATTTGCCTCTGTACTTCACAATTAGAGATTTGTAATAGAAAAAATTACATGTAGTTAAAGTACACATTGTATGATTTTAAAAAGGCAATTTTTATACATTTTGATTTCAGTATGTAGAAACTACAGCTGTGTTTATACATAGTCCCCCCATTTCAGGGCGCCATAATGTTTGGGACACAGCAATGTCATGTAAATGAAAGTAGTCATGTTTAGTATTTTGTTGCATATCCTTTGCATGCAATGACTGCTTGAAGTCTGCGATTCATGGACATCACCAGTTGCTGGGTGTCTTCCCTGGTGATGCTCTGCCAAGCCTGTATTGCAGCCATCTTTAGCTTATGCTTGTTTTGGGGGATAGTCCCCTTCAGTTTTCTCTTCAGCATGTGAAAGGCATGCTCAATTGGGTTCAGATCGGATGATTAACTTGGCCACTCAAGGATTGACCATTTTTTAGCTTTGAAAAACTCCTTTGTTGCTTTAGCAGTATGTTTGGGATCATTGGAATGAACTGCCGGCCAATGAGTTTCGAGGGATTTGTTTGAACGAGCAGATAGGATGTGTCTATACACTTCAGAATTCATTATGCTACTACCATCAGTAGTTGTATAATCAATGAAGATAAGTGAACCCATTTCCTTCAGCAGCCGTACATGCCCAAGCCATAATACCCCCACCACCGTGTTTCACAGATGAAGTGGTATACTTTGGATCTTGGACAGTTCCTTTTCTCCATACTTTGCTCTTGCCATCACTCTGATATAAGTTAATCTTCGTCTCATCTGTCCATAAGACCTTTTTGGAGAACTGTTGTTGCTCTTTTAAGTACTTCATGGTAAATTGTAACCTGGCCATCCTATTTTTGCGGCTAACCAGTGGTTTGCATCTTGCAGTGTAGCCTCTGTAGTGGGCAGATGCGTGGCAGATGCAGTATAATATAGATAAATGTGAGGTTATCCACTTTGGTGGCAAAAACAAGGGGGCAGATTATTATCTCAATGGGGTTAGGTTAGGTAAGGGGGAGGTGCAGCGAGACCTGGGCATCCTTGTACACCCGTCACTGAAAGTTGGCGTGCAGGTACAGCAGGCAGTGAGGATAGCTAATGGAATGTTGGCCTTCATAACAAGAGGATTTCAGTATAGGAGTAAAGAGGTTCTTCTGCAGTTGTATAGGGCTCTGGTAAGACCACATCTAGAGTATTGTGTACAGTTTTGGTCTCCTAATTTGAGGAAGGACATCCTTGTGATTGAGTCAGTGCAGCGTAGGTTCACGAGATTGATCCCTGGGATGGCGGGACTGTTGTATGAGGAAAGATTGGAAAGACTAGGCGTGTATTCACTTGAGTTTAGAAGGATGAGGGGATATCTTATAGAAACATATAAAAATATAAAAGGACTGGACAAGCTAGATGCAGGAAAAATGTTCCCAATGTTCGGCGAGTCCAGAACCAGGGGCCAGTCTTAGAATAAAGTGGAGGTCATTTAAGACTGAGGTGAGAAAAAAGGAGTAGGCCATTCTGCCCTTCGAGGCAGCACCGCCATTCAATATGATCATGGCTGATCATCCACAATCAGTACCCCGTTCCTGCCTTCTCGCCATATCCCTTGACACCGCTATCTTTAAGAGCTCCATCTAACTCTTTCTTGAAAGCATCCAGAGAATTGACATCCACTGCCTTCTGAGGCAGAGAATTCCACATATTCATAACTCTCTGTGTGAAAAGGTTTTCCCTCATATCCGTTCGGAGTGGCTTACCCCTTATTCTTAAACTGTGACCCCTGGTTCTGGACACACCAACATCGGGAACACGTTTCCTGCCTCCAGCTTGTCCAAACCCTTAATAATCTTATATGTTTCAATAAGATTCCCTCTCATCCTTCTAAATTACAGAGTATACAAACCCAGCCGCTCCATTCTATCAACATATGACATTCCTGTCATCCCAGGAATTAACCTCGTGAACCTACGCTGCACTCCCTCAATAGCAAGAATGTTGTTCCTCAAATTTGGAGACCAAAACTGCACACAGTACTCCAGGTGTGGTCTCACTATTTTCTATTACAAACCTCAAATTGTGGAGTACAGAGGCAAATAAATAAATGATGGGTCTTTGTCCCAAACATTATGGAGGGCACTGTATTAATGGCACAGAGGTCACAACTGATAACTAACAATTTCAAATTGATCCTCATTTACTCTTTGCCAGCAGACTGCACTAGATATAAGAACATCCAGATAAGTACTCAAGCTGATCACCGCTTCTGAAATTTTCATTGGTTGGGGGTACATACAGTGAAGGGTGGCACTAATGTGTGGAAAAACAAAGCCATATTAACAGAATAGACCAAGTGACAAACTGAATTCACATCGGTGTGGTGTAATGGTTGCCATGGATATGGCAGGCTGAAGGGACTTTTTCTAAGTTGTATGATCAAAATATAATCGCAACAACATCCCAAAGTATTCTCGCCAGTAAAATTCTAATGCAGAAATTTAACGTTTTCTAGTTTGCTGGTTGATTTAATTCCAAAATCACACTGTAAAATATTGCCTGTTTTTCTGTGCTGGTTGGGACCTGTGCTATTGATTCCCAAGCAGCCACTTATGTTTAGAATCCTTTGGCTGTTGAATATGGAAGCGACAGTCTAGATAAATGAATGATGTTGAGCAGTCTTTGGGGAGGTATGTATAACCATTCATAATTAATGAGTTAATAAAATGCAGATGTCACCAATCTTGTTTACTATAATTACCAGAATGATAGAAAAAGGCATCGCGAAACATAGTGGCAGAAGCATAGTGGGAACTTGGCATGTTTTTCCCTGAGCCAGGTTCGGCAAGGTAATTCTAGCGGTGACGTGTTAATCATTCCCAACCTTAACCAGAAGAAGTCTCAGTGGGTGTAAACCCTGGTGGGCTGCCATGCACAGACATTCCCAGTTCTTTGATTGGAACAGCATAGTGGCGCAGTTGGTAGAGTTGCTGCCTTACAGCGCCAGAAACCCAGTCGATCTTGAACTCAGGTGCGATCTGTGTGAAGTTTGCACGTTCTCCCTGTGACAGCATGGGTTTCCTCCGGGTTGTCCAGTTTCCTCCCACATCCCAAACACGTGTGGGTTTGTAGGTTAATTGGCCTCTGTAAATTAACCCAGAGTGTGTAGAAAATGGATGAGAAAGCGAAATATTGAGAGGGGGTGATTGATGGTCAGCGTGGGTCGAAGGGCCTATTTCCAGGGATGGTGGGAGATGCGGTGGGATTGTGCAGTGGTGGACAGCGGGTGGCCTGGGGTTGTGTAGTGCGGCAGGTAGGTGGGCATCTACTCAGGAGTTGGCACTGGCAGGCTGTTGTCAGAAATGGGGAAATATGTGCTTAGATGTGTGTCATGGCCAGACAGCAGAAGACCATACACAGGATCAGTGAGTGACTGAACATTTTCAAGGGGTTTTTGTGATGATCAAATTTTACATTGTCCTTAGAAATGAATCATTTGATGAGGTAAACCACAATTCACCATTCTAGATTATGATACTTCCAATAGTATGTTGTTTTACTGAACTAAGACCTTTTAAAACTGTGGTTTCCACATCGGCCTCCTTGGAATTCACAGAATATGAGTGGAAACAAGTGTACCTCAGTCCCAAGGAATTGCCTGGGAAGAGCTGGGATTTGGTTCCTAAAATCCCTGTCTCACGGTGCGAGTCGACCCACGAGTGACCCTGAGTTTAAAACAAATTAAACTTGTGGTAATCACGTACAATTAACGTAGCGGGAACGTCGGAACTCGTGGACGCAACATAGCGACTCGTGGCACTAATGGCAGGTACCCGGGAAACTTGTTAACTCGTGAAAAACTTTAAACATGTTTAAAGATTTCCACGAGTCAAATTTACTCTTGAAGTTAAAATTTGAAAAATTTAAACTCGTTGTAAGAACGTCGTAGCCCGTGAGTTTACCGTAGTGATTCGTGAGTCTACCGTGGGCACTCTTTAACTCAGCGGGCAGGCAGCATCTCTGGAGAGAAGGAATGGGTCACGGGATGACGTTTCCAAATTTCTGCTGCGTCTTTGTGTTACTCCAGCACCGTGTGTTCACTTTTTGTCAACCAGCATTTGCCCTTTCTTGTGTATGACATTATTTGTATCCGTGGCAGTTGATTGTCGCTCCCTTCAGTTTCCCAGTTTTTTTAAGTTCTGAAATTGAATAACTTTCAATACTGAATCAGAATATATGAGATGCTGTCCAGCTCCTCTATTTGATACTTAAAACAGGCCTTCATTCACGGTTGGCTCAAGAGTAACTCAGGAGAGGAACTTGATAACTCGGGAGAGGAACTTGGTACATCGCAGAAATGAGAAGTAAACGGCAAACTTAGACATACACGTGGGAACACGTTTAAACTCGTGAACATAAACTTGGAATCTCGTAGACAACCACGAGTGTGATTTTTTCTTTCACTCGAGATCGCTCGTGGCTGGACTCGCACCGTGAGACAGGGCCATAAGGCTGCAGGCATGAGACAAAATCCAGCCCTTCAATGTTTCATGCAACAAGTGCGCTGAGGCACCAGCTGAAGAGCTCAGTTTAACATCCTGAATTCTAGTGCTGCAGCCATTCAAAATGATGTAGATTCGTTGCTCCCTTACTGGATTCTATTAGCTCATTAAGGATCACAAATAACATTCATCATAGCAAAACCTGTTGGCGAGGTGAAAGAATCACAGCTGGAAAACAAATACAAATCAATAATATTAACACTGCAGCAATTAAAGCTGGACTGATGAACTGCCCATTGCCGAGCTGGCTCCAGAACACGGTAGCCAATCGTTGGAACCTCCACAAGTTTGCCTCTCCGCCAAGCCTTCACTCTGAAGATTGACAGGCCCAATATCCATCCCTTAAGCCAGATTCTATTCACAAATAAATGTCCACCAGGGAGAGCTGAATCACAAAACTGATCACAAAGGGAGAGGCAACGGTACTTTATGACACTGGGGCCGAGTCAGTTTCTTTAATAGCTGAATGAAGTATGTCAATTTTGACTCTTGAGCAAGGAAACTTCAGCTGACATTCCCAACCTTAGGGATGAAATCCCAATTTTTCAATCTACCTCATTGTGTACCTTGCACTTTTTCAAAATCTAAACTTTCCCAGTAACTAAAACTTTATTCTGCACTCAAATTATTGTCTCTTTTTGTACTACGTTATGTACTTGTGTATGACATGATGTGCCTCATGAGCACATAAAACAGGTTTCTCAGTCCATCTTGGTATACGTGACAATAATATGCCAATACCAATACCAGGCGAGAACCGAGGCAGTGCTACACGCTGCATTGTCACAAGCACAGCCTTTACAGCAAGACGATAAACTTACGGCCGTCTCAAATGGAAATAAATGGTTGTATGGAAAGAGTCGAAGAACAGGAGTCATCACATTGGGTAGACACAAAATGCTGGAGTAACTCAGTGGGACAGGCAGCATCTCTGGAGAGAAGGAATGAGTGACATTTTGGGTCAAGACCCTTCTTCAGACTGATGTCAGGGGAGTGGGCAGGACAGAGATAGAATGTAGTCTGAAACAATAAGACTGGTCGGAGAACTGGGAAGGGGGAGGGGATGGAGAGAGAGGGAAAGCAAGGGCTACTTGAAGTTAGAGAAGTCAAATGTTCATACCGCTGGGGTGTAAGCTACCCAAGCGAAATATGAGGTGCTATTCCTCCAATTTGTGCTGGGCCTCACTCTGACAATGGAAGAAGCCCAGGGCAGAAAGGTCAGATTGGTAATGGGAGGGGGAGTTAAAGTGCTGAGCAACCGGGAGATCAGGTTGGTTAAGGCGGACTGTGCGGAAGTCTTCGGCGAAACGATCGCCGAGCCTGCGCTTGGTCTCGCAGATGTCCAGGAGTTGATACCTGGAACAGGAGTCATCACATTGGGTCCTGACTAATATTCATCCCCAACAAACGAACAAGTACGGTCAGAAAGCTGTTAAAGTTACTCAAATAAAAATCCAAAGAGTTGGTCTAATGACCTGAACACAATTCACAACTAGTGGGAAACTTAAATTTGGTTAATCTGCAATAAAAAGGCAGCACCATTAAAAGGTATCATAAAACTACCAGACTGCTGATAAATCTTCTCGTTTACTTACTTCTTTAGAGAAGACATGTATCGACCTCACGAGCAATAATTCCAAAACTGTCCGAGTAATAGACCACCCAATGTCTGCCACTACACCACCCAGTCCACGCATCACCACCGACCACCGCACTACTCCCCCCCCACCCCCTTCCGTCAACTACATATCTCCAACCCACCCTTCACCCACTATACAACCCCAGTCCACTCCCTAACATCCAATACAAAGTCACAACCCACCCACCTACCATTCATTGCACAAACTTCCTTGGGTTATGTTCATTGCCTGTAGAATTTTCAATGTTGAGTTGTCTCTCTGCCTGTGGCACAGTGTACAGGGATCAAGGCAACACGATCTTCAGGGGCGGTGAGATCATAAGATGTTGGTCATTGCTGCAAGATACCTCATGTCTGTCAGTTTCCAGTCTGGACTCATACATCTTGATATATGTCGAGCTCTGAAAACCTTCCTCCCTACCGGAATTGCTTTTGTAAACTTCTCGTGTTGTACCTATATATACTTTTGAAATCTCCTCAGAATGTTAACTTGAAAGTTGCGTCATTTAAAGAGGGAATTGATGTTGCCTTGACTGATAGAATTCTGACAGAAGTCGTTAGGATTTAGAGAAAGCTGATGTAGCTCTAACCTGTTTCCAGGTTTGATGTTCAACACCACAAAGAATAATCATCACCAAATCCAGCAAATAAAATTCTGGAGGGACTCCTCCAGTCCATATTCAGTCCCGAGAATATGTAACTGTCATCTAGGTTTAATAGTGGGGGGAATGTGACATAGTCTCTTTTGAGAGGAAGAGATGTAAGTTGAGAAAGGAAGAGAAAGATATGGCCATCACTGAAGGGAGGCCTTGTAAAGCAGCAATTATAAGTTGTTTTGCTCGGGAGAAAATTAATGCTCAGCATGACAATATTAATTGTTTCCCTCATTCCATTTCGAATCCCCTGTTCCTGTCATTTCGGATTGAGATGACCTGTTGGTACATTGAGGAAGCAGGTGAGGGATGAAAGGAAGACTCTTGGCTATCCATACATATTGCTGGTGACAAGGAAAACTGAATGTCTTTTGGGAAGTTTTGTAGATTTCATTTGGCCAAAGGACCTATTTTTGTGCAGCACAACTCTACGATTCAATAAATCCCAAGATCTAAAGCAACTACAAATAATTCTTTTCAGAATCCTTGGAAACATAAACAGGGTACGGTCTTGTGTTTCTTTCACTCTCTGCGTTCTTGAAGATGGGAGAATTGGAAATATCACTTTGAGAAATGTAACTCCAAGGTATATAAACACAGCAGGAGTACATTTGAGAAACTACTTATGAGGCCGAGGATTAGTGATAACTAGATCAAGTGGAACCAGTTGGGCCCTGTCCCCCAACGCAATAATCCACCACTCACCCCGTTCCCCCAACGCAACCCGTTTCCACCACTCACCCGTTCCCTCAATGCAATATTTCACCACTCACCCATAGCCCCTACAGGAGGCCTGGTCCCCCAACGCAACCCGTCGGCGCTCCCTGAAGTCAATCAATCCTTCCCACTTGGGAGGGGGCTGTCGGCTCTTCCCAGAGCGAATGAATGGATTCAACTTTTGGGTCGGCGTCGGCGCTTCCTGGAGCCAATCAATCATTCTCATGTGTTGGGGGGCGGGGGGGGGGTGGGGGGTTGGTCGGCGCTTCCCGGAGCCAATCAATGGACTCGACTTTTGAGTCGGCGTCGGCGCTCCGTGGAGCCAATAAATCCTTTCCCTGTGATTCTGCTAATGGTGATGCTGCTGCTTAATGATTGGGCCATCAATGCCAGAGAGGGGAATCGCCAAAATTCTGCCTCTCAAAATTCTGTGGGCTGTGGGTAAAATTTGTGAAGTCTTGGCTGCCGTTACCATTGGCAACGGTGTGGGCTTGAAGACTTCATGGGCAGGTCCCATTGTGATGTAATTGTTGGACTCGGCAGTCTATGTAAATGAGATGCCATTGTGATTGGTGGACTGTAAGATGGCAATGAGACATCATCACTGGAAGCTGCTGGCAGACTGCAGTTATTATTTTCAAAGGCTTTTTAAAAAACTTCCTAATCATTAATAACGTGAAATATAGCATCAAATCTGAAGGGAAGCTGATTATGGCGTTGACCGGAAAAATGTGAGTAAGAATCTGAAAAATAGGTCAGCGTTTTGACAAAGACACACACACACACACACACACACACACACACACACACACACACACACACACACACACACACACTATAAGAATATAGAGATGGAAACCTTCCCATCACAATGTCACATTGTTTCCCATTGCATTTCTGCAGGAATCGCTCATGATCGTATAACGGAAGAGGGACCAGGATGGGAGAGAGATATTACTGTAGTGAATTGTTAAAGTCAGACTGTAGAGGTGACACAGTTAGTAGAGCCGCTGCATCAGCCCCAGAGACCTGGGTTCAAACCTGACCCCTGGCGCTGTCAGCGTGGAGTTTTTAAGCTTTCCCTGTTGCATGGGGTTCCTCAGTGCTCTGTTTTCCTCCCACATCCCAAGGGCGTGCAGGTTGGTACATTAATGGTTGCTGTAAATCTCCCCAGTGTGTGGGTGAGTGGTGGAATCTGGCAGGGGTTGATACGAATGTGGTAGAATAAAATGAGATTAAGGTAAGATTAGTGTTAAAAGGTGGTGGATGGTTGGTCTGAACTTGGTGGAAGGTGGGTCTACATACTGTATCTCTCGAGGACACTTTGTGAAGTGAATAAGCTGTAAAGCATTGCCTTGCAAGAGAAGAGATTTGAAGTAGAGGGATGAGACCCACAGGGTGGCTTTGAACAGCACAGGGAGGAGAAGTTGGGCACAGGAGGGCTGAGTTTCATTGAGAACTCAATTCAGGCCTCCAGTCCCTGTTCTTCAGGGTCCACCTAACTGCAGTACCAGGCTGTCAGGTAGAAGAGGCAGTAAGTGCTGGTAAATGCACAGGTAAACCTTGCTCAGCTTCATAGTGTCCATGCATGTGTCATTGGTGAAGCAGCAGGTCACAGTGAAAACCAATTAGATTGTCTGCATTCAAAGAGTTCATCCATTTACAGTAGCTAGCCTCAGTTACAATTTTCACGTGGATAAAATAAATAAAATGAATAACGTTTGAATGGGCAGTAGTAAATGTGGGATGTCTGCTTAAAAGAGCAAAGGATCTAGAAATGACTTTTGATCATGTTCTGAAGTCATCCAAAGTCTTTATCAGCCTGTTCATCTGCTGTCCATCAGAAATAATTTCTGTTCTCTCCCTTTAAATACATCTTATTCTCCAGCTGTTGAAAGTGGGAAGATGTTTAGTCTAGCCCAATCATTTGCAGGGCATTGCTCTAAAAATATATTGTGCAGATCATGCATATCAAACATAACATATCATTAAACCTCTCTGTCCCATTCTTTTGCCAGCCATGTTTCTTAAAATATAGAAAGGAGAGCTGCCAGAATTACTCAGTGGGTCAAGCAGCACCCGTGGATGGAAATGGACCGACAAAGTTTCATGGAGAGAAATGGTCGAGTGATGACCCCTCTAACACACTTGATCTCCTCCTGCAACTCTCTTTTTCGTTGTTTCAGATTCCAGCAGTCTCTAGTGGCTTTAAAGTTGTTTAAAGTTCAAGCAAACCAGTGATCTCACCCAAACAACAGGCAAAGCCCCAATCAAACTACCTGGTGACAGAATGGATTATATTAATGTCACAGTACCAGTGTACCTAATGACATCCCAGTGGTGGGAAGGAACAAATGCAGTGTTGGGGTTGCAATGAGCAGGAGTGCCCACCAGGTGGCAGCCTTGCTGAACCCACAGTATTTCTTGGGTAGGAAGGAACTGCAGATGCTGGTTTAAACCAAAGATAGACTGAAAAAGCTGGAGTAACTCAGCGGGACAGGCAGCATCTCTGGAGGGAAGAGATGGGTGACGTTTTGGGTCGAGACCCTTCTTTAGACCCACAGAATCCAGTTTAGAGATAAGGGAAACGAGAGATACAGGCGATGATGTAGAGAGTTGTGGATCTCATTGACAGCCTGGGATGATTGCAGAGATTGGGAGGTCTGCTCAGGAAAGTCAAAATAAAGGAAACCTGGCTTCAAATACACAATGTGCGTACTCAATGAATAAATGCCAGGAATGTGGCTGAATCTACTCAGCTATGGTGGGTGTTGCTGTAACATAATGCGAGCTGGGGGGAATTTGCTTGATGAAATGAAATGAAAACTGGCATGATGGAAAGCAGAGTTTGTGTGACAATACATGTTAATTTGGCATACTGGCACCTTTAAAAAGTTAAACGCCGTTATTTAATTTTTGCGGCCACGTTTCATGCAATCTTATCAAAGGTTCGGCCGTTTTTTTAGTCCACGAAAGTAGAACGGAAAAAGGCTTTTTGGCCCATAATATCTCTGCTGAACATTATGTCAAATTAAACCATATCCCTCCATTTTCTGCATATCTGCATGCCTATCTGAAGGCCTCTGAAACTCCCTATTGCATCTGCTTCTGCCACCACCCATGGCAGCTCGTTCCAGGCACCCACCAATCTCTATGCAAAATAATCTTGCTCAGCACATCTCCTTTAAACTATGCCCCTTTCATCTTTATGCCACTAGTCTTTGACATTTTTGTCTTGGAGGAAAAAGATTCTGACTGTTTATTGAATGTTCTGAATGTTCTTCAGGTCCATCCTAGGAGTCAGTTTCATTCAGAATCCAGTACTTTTCTAGATTAGTTTCCTATCTAATCAGATAAACTAATTACATTATCTGTGTTTCTCATAATGTTATAAAGTTCTATCAGGTCTCTCCTAATCATGTATCTGTACACTGTGGATGGCTCTATGGTAATCATGTATAGTCTTTCCACTTACTGGATAGCACACAGCAAAACTGGATAGCACACAACATTTTCACTGTATCTCAGTACACGTGACAATAAAGTAAACTGACCTAAGAAGTCTGTCCAACCTCTCCTTATACCTAATATCCTCTAATCCAGGCAGCATTGGTCTGATCTTGCATTCTGGTAAATCTCCTCTGCACCATCACCAAAGCCTCCATATCTTTTTTCTAAAAAGCACTGATGGTAAGGAAGGTACAACAAGGACAAAAAACTGGAAACTTTTTTTCCCCCTCCTGTCATTCCTCAGTTCCTTTCTTAATGGGATTTGTTGTTCTCTTGATATCTTTGTTTAATCAATAAATAAATGATTCCATGGTGACAACAGTATTGAGATTGTCTGTTGAAATATTTGTTGCCTGTGTCCTGAGCTGTAATCAATGGTGAGACTAATTGATTTGCCTCGGTAAACTTGAAAGAGTGCGAGCAGATTTTTAGCTGGCAGTTTCGACTGAAGATTTTCATGGACACAGAAATGTAAATCTGACCTTATGCAAGATGAGTGACTGTGGTGCCAGTTTGTAGGTCAGTCTCTTGCTTGATGTAAGGTTGTCCAATAGAACTCAAAGCTTGGCAAGGCATGCCTAACAGCTTGCATACAACTTTCCAAATGACTGTTTCTCCCCATACTCTCCTTATTGCTCCCAATCTCCGCATATTCTGGACCCGCTCCATTCTCTGTATACCCTGCAGAATGACATTATGCGTGATATATTTTGTTGTTCGTTTCAAAATAAGTCAAAATTGCTTTTTACATTCTGTTGATTCAACATGAGTCAAGAGTGTTTTATTGTCATATGTCCCAGATAGAACAATGAAATTCTTACTTGCTGCAGCACAACAGAATATGCAAACATAGTATGATATGACAAACGAGAGAGAGAAAAGTAAAGCCCTGTGTGTGTGTGTGTGTGTGTGTGTGTATATACACACACACTCATACACACATACTCAAAAAACAAACAGAACAATGCAACAATAATAATAATAGTCTATTGTAGTTCAGAGCCTATATGAGGTTGTAGTGTTTAATAGCCTGATGGCTGTAGGGAAGAAGCTGTTCCTGAACCTGGACGTTACGGTTTTCAGGCTCCTGTACCTTCTTCCCGATGGCAGTGGTGAATTGAGTGCAAGGCCAGCATGGTGCGGGTATTTGATAATGTTGGCTGCCTTTTTGAGGAATGAAATCGTTGGAATGGGGAAAACTCCTAGCTATCCTTTTGAACATGATGAACTGCAGTATATTAAAAGTCCCAGAGTCGGCACAAAGACTGCCTCGATTGTTGACGGCATGGTTTAGTCCTGCAATTGTCAGATTTTTGAACTGCTTTACTGGTGCGCCCTTTTCCACTAATTGAGAAATCAAAAAGCTGGAGTGTTTTAGTGCAAAGGTGTCAAGTTGAGGTTGTCTGAAATTGAGAATAGGAATCCCTTGCATTTGTCAGTGAAATTAAAAAAAACAGCAGATGTAGGAATTCTGTAGTGAAAACCGAAAATGCTGGAAACACTCAGTATGTCGGGCAGCATCTGTGGAATAAAAAACGGCTAACATTTCAGGTCCGGGTCATGCGTCAGAACTGGGAAAATAGAAAAGCAAGTTAGTTTTAAAACAAGTTTGTCATGGACAACGAAGCTTGATATGACCTTAATTTCTCTTTAGCAACATATCGTAGTCTCCTCATATCATTGATCTATCCATCCCCTCCCTCCACCTTCTGTGCTACCAAGATCTGTTATTTTTTAGCTTACCCAGTCTTGATGAAGTATCTTTCATCTGAAACATTAACTGTTTTCCTCCCCACAGACACTGCCTGACCAGCTGTGTGTTTCCAACATTTTCTGTTTTCATATCCCATTACTGTAGATTGCATGCCACAGCATACTCTATTGATTTAACGGTAGAGAATTTAAAAAAAGAATCTAAGGGCTATGAATGAATGAATGACCTATATAATTTGAACTTGGATACTATATATCCTGCAAAGGGCGAATACAATCACTAGAAATACCAATCTGCATTTAACACGGCAATAAATCCCAGGAATGAAAATTTGACATCGAGCCACATAAATAGATACGAGAAAAGGACCCGAACCTTTACCACGCGACAGGGGTTAAGGAACATGTTATATTGAAATCCAGAATAAATCCAAGCCTCCCTCGGGCAATCCTTTCAGCAGGCAAAGCCAGACAATGTTTTGCAGTGAAGCCCAAGGTCCACAGTGAGACCCTGTGTGTCATCAGTTTGGGTGGTGGGGGTCACAGAGGGAGAGGACCATAAAGTGAACTTTCCCCACAAAGTCATGTCAGTGAGTGACTGATTGTCAATGGATCTGAATGTTTCAGGCATTCAAAACAATTAAAAAACAATAACAAATTATTAAGAGTTATAGTGAGTTGCAGCACACAAACAATGCATTCAGTCTACTTAGTCGAAGCCAAACATCAACCACCCTTGTATACCAATCCCAGCAATCTCAATTTTTATTCTCCCACATTCTCCTTCAACTCCCCCAGATTCCACCATTCATCCACACACTCAAGGCAAGTTACAGCAACCAATTAACCAACTAGCCCATACATCTTTGGGATGTGGGACGAAATCGGAGTACCTGGAAAACCCATGCAGTCACAGGGAAATCGTGCAAACTCCACACAGCCAGCACCCAAAGACAGGCATGAACCTGGATCTCCGATACTGGGAAGGAATAATAATAATAATAATAATAACTTTATTTATAAAGCACTTTAAACAACTACAGTTGCCACAAAGTGCTGTACATGAGAACTCATGAACAAAAAGCTATTACAAACAATTAAAAACCATTAAAAACCGTAAAACGAAGGACTATAAAAAACACACTAAAAATTAAAAGACATTAAAAGCACTAAAAACAGGAGCAATGCCTCAGCCAGTGTCGAAAGCCAAAGAATAAAAATGTGTTTTTAGGGAGGATTTGAAGATGGACAGTGAGGGGGCCTGTCTGATGTGCAGCGGCAAGGTGTTCCAGAGTGCCGGAGCAGCAACAGAAAAGGCTCTATCCCCTCTGAGCTTCCGCTTAGACCTTGGTACCTCAAGGAGCAGCTGATCAGCTGACCTGAGGCACCGGGCAGGAGCATATAGGTGGAGCAGCTCAGAGAGGTAAGGCGGGGCGAGCCCATTCAACGATTTAAAAACAAATAAAAGAATTTTGAAATGAACTCGAAAGTGCACTGGGAGCCAGTGTAGGGAGGCCAAAATTGGCGTAATGTGCTCCCTCTTTCGAGTTCCAGTCAAAAGGTGAGCGGCAGCATTTTGAACAAGCTGGAGACGAGCCAATGAAGCTTGTGCGACTCCAGAGTAGAGTGCGTTACAGTAATCCAGCCTAGATGTAATAAAGGCATGGATTACTGTTTCAAAATGCTCCCGCTCGAGAATGGGCTTCACCTTTGCCAGCTTCCTTAGGTGAAAGAAGCTGGACTTAACCACCGCGCCTATTTGTTTATCTAGTTTAATATCACCGTCCATCCTAAAACCCAGGTTCAAGACGGTTGGCTTTACAGACAATGCCAGTGGACCCAAGTCAACAAAGGGAGGTTCACGGCAGCCATTGGGGCCAAACAAAATCACCTCTGTCTTCTCTTCATTAAGTCCCAGAAAGTTTAAGGCCATCCAGGACTTAATGTCCTCAAGTTTAAGGCCATCCAGGACTTAATACAATACAATTCAATTTATTGTCATTTGGACCCCTTGAGGTCCAAACGAATGCCGTTTCTGCAGCCATACATTACAAACAAATAGACCCAAGACACAACATAATTTACATAAACATCCATCACATTGCTGTGATGGAAGGCCAAAAAAACTTCTCTCTCCACTGCACTCTCCCCCCCGATGTCAGAGTCAAAGTCAAAGTCAAAGCCCCCGGCGGGCGATGGCGATTGTCTCGTGGCCATTAAGCCACGCCGGGTAATGCAAGGTCGCGCACCGGGTCTTGGTGTTAGAGCCCCCGGCGCGCGCTCGCAAACTCCCGCGGCCATTCCAAGCCGCGCGGGGCGGTGATGTAAGGCCCCGCTCCAGGAGCTCTTCAACCCCGCAACTCGGGCGGGAGAAGTCGCCGCTGCGGAAGCCCCGAAAAGCGGTCTCCCTCCAGGGACCCGCGGGCTCCCGGTGTTACCGTCCGCCAAACCCGCAGTTGCAGCCACCGAATCTCCGGGGGTCGGGCCGCAGCAGCATCCACCACAGCTCCACCCGCTCTGGACTCGGCCAGCTCCGTGACGGTGAGGTGAGTAGTCAGCACCACAGCACCCGGTCTTCCTGTTGGAGGCCGCTCCTCGTTGCAGCCCCAACGACAACGGAGACCCGACAAAGAAAAGGTTGGGTCTCCCGTGCAGGGAGAGATTTAAAAGTTACCCCCAACCCCCCCACACCACCCCCACCCCCCCACACACATACCCCAACAAAAATAACAAAAACTACATAAAAACATAGACATAAAATAATAAAAACGCAGACGGACTGCAGAGGCCGCTGCTGACGAGAGCCGCGCCGCCTACCGGAAACCTTATCTTGAGGAATGTCCTCAAGACAAGACAGAAGTGATTTTGGAGAATAGTCGTCTTCTTTCCAGAATAGCGTTATGAACTGTGTCACAATCACAGTCACAATAATACTTTATTAGGCAATTATGTTTTGCAACATACGAGCTAACTATCTTAAAACAAAAAAACAATTAAAACCTATTGCTACTTAACTATCTTTGTTATCACTGTGCTAACTATCTTAAAACAAAAAAAACAATTAAAACCTATTACTACTTAAAGCTGCTTTAAAATGCTTATACTGTGTAAGAATCCAAATACTGTACTTTCCCCTGCAAAATCTTGTCGTCGAACATCTGTGATTCAATGTCTTCAGTTCTTCAATGTCCTAGGAGTCAGTTTAATTCAGAATCCAGTACTTTTCCAGATTAGTTTCCAATCCAATTGGGTAAACTAATTGAAGCTCCAAGTAAAATAGCAACTTGTATTTATACAGGTTTACACAATCGAAGGCATATTTGCTTTCACAATCTTTCATTTCAAATAATGTGTTGAAATATTCTGAGCAGGTACAATTGCATTTCTATGGTACATCACGAGCTGAAGCTCCAGTTGTCACACATTATAAGAAAGGTGGGGAGACTTTTCAAAGAGCACAGTGTAGTGGCCATTTGGCTTAATTTTGTGTGTCATGAAAATGCCGTGTGTCACTAGGTTAATGTTGTATTGGAGAATATTAGCCAAAAGAAGAGGGTGGACAAACTTGGATTGTTTTCTCTGGAACTTCAGAGGCTGAGAGGCAACCTGACAGAAGTATATAAAACTATGAGTGGCATAGATAGAGTAAATGGAGATAGAATAAATGGTCAGTCTTTACTCGAGGGCATAGACAATAGACAATAGGTGCAGGAGTAGGTCATTCGGCCCTTCGAGCCAGCACCGCCATTCAATTTGATCATGGCTGATCATCCCCAATCAGTACCCCGTTCCTGCCTTCTCCCCATATCCCCTGACTCCGCTATCTTGAAGAGCCCTATCTAGCTCTCTCTTGAACCGGCCTCCACCGCCCTCTGAGGCAGAGAATTCCACAGACTCACAACTCTCGGTGTGAAAAAGTGTTTCCTCGTCTCCGTTCTAAATGGCTTACCCCTTATTCTTAAACTGTGGCCCCTGGTTCTGGACTTCCCCCAACATCGGGAACATGTTTCCTGCCTCTAGCGTGTCCAAACCCTTAATATAATAACCTTTAATATAATAAAGCATAGCTTTAAGGTAAGAGGGAGGAATTTTAGGAGATATGCAAGGCAAGTTTTTTTTTATAGAGTGGCAGGTGCCTGGTAGGTTCTGCCAGGGGAAGTGGGAGAAACATACAATAGTAACATATTAGAGGAACTTTGACAGATACATGAACCGGCAGAGAACAATTACCACCATGTGCGTGCAGGTGGGATTAGTTAGATTGACATCATGGTTGGTACAGACATGTGGCTCAAAGGGCCTGTTCCTGTGCTGTGCCATTTTCTGTTCTATGTTCCAAAGAACAATGTGATAACAACCAAAATTATTTGTTGATAATAATTGAAGAATGAACATTGATTATTGACTGTGACGTCCACCTCTCTTTTTCTTTGTATCATATTATGGGATCTTCCATATGCACTCAGTGAGAGAGAGATGATGGTTTCAAGTCTTATGCATGCAACACTGCCTCCAACTTTCCATTGCCAGCCTGCATATTCTGCTCTAATCTCTGATCTTATTACTGTGAACTGCTTAATATCTATTTTTCTTTTCATTTTCTTCCTTGTTGCAACAGTTTCCCAAAAAATAGTAGCTACACGGAAGAAGCAGCAACTCTCCATTGGACCCTGCAAATCTTTGCCCAATTCTCCAAGCCACTCTTCCGTCTGCTCTGCACAAGTCTCCGCTGTTCACGTCAGTCAGGTAAGTGGTTGAAGATGTGGGAAGTGTTTCTCGAGATATTGACAGTATTCTCTAGGATGAGACACATATACCATGTCCACTGCGATCAGCATCCTCTCTGGGGTTTGAATGCAATGGGTCCCACTGACATGCTCACTGACATCCAGCAGCTAACATTGTTCCAGAGTGGCACCAGTATGCATCTTAAACCATACAAGACAACTTCCTTAACCCATACAGGACAACTTACTTCCTAAACCCATACAGAACATAGAAACATAGAAAATAGGTGCAGGAGTAGGCCATTCGGCTCTTCGAGCCTGCACCGCCATTCAATATGATCATGGCTGATCATCCAACTCAGTATCCTGTATCTGCCTTCTCTCCATACCCCCTGATCCCTTTAGCCACAAGGGCCACATCTAACTCCCTCGTAAATATAGCCAATGAACTGGCCTCAACTACCTTCTGTGGCAGAGAGTTCCAGAGATTCACCACTCTCTGTGTGAAAAATGTTTTTCTCATCTCGGTCCTAAAGGATTTCCCCTTTATCCTTAAACTGTGACCCCTTGTCCTGGACTTCCCCAACATCGGGAACAATCTTCCTGCATCTAGCCTGTCCAACCCCTTAAGAATTTTGTACATTTCTACCTTCTGTGGCAGAGAGTTCTGTGGCAGAGAACATCTTCCTCAACCCATACAGAACATCCTCCTTAAACCACACAGGCCAACTTACTTCCTTAGTCCATACAGAACAACTTCCTTAAACCACACGGGACAATTTATTTCCTAAAGTTACAGTGGAAACTATTTTAATTGTTTTCTTCTCTGTATTGTAGACAAGTAACGGTGGAGGGAGTTTAAGCGATTACTCCTCTTCTGTCCCTTCCACACCTAGCACAAGCCAAAAGGAGCTACGAATCGACATCCCTCAGACATCAAACACACCAACTCCAGTTCGAAAACAGTCCAAACGTCGTTCTAATATTTTTGCTGTAAGTATTCACCTCAATACATGGCTGTGCTTTGAAAAAATAAATAAATGGTTTTGAAATGGAACTCGGGTAACCATAAAATAAAATGCTTTCCAATTTATTTAACCATTAATACAAGGAACAAAATGCAATTCTTGGTTTGTTCACTCTTGGGTAGTTAATTATTTCTGTTTCCTGGGAAGTTAATGGTTGAATGACTTTTAAGGGCTCTTGGCCAGGTGGGCATGGGAAGGGTGTTTCATCTTGGTTGAGAATGTAGAACAAGGGCTCAGTGTTTAAAAATAATGAGCTGCCAATCTAAGACAGTTAAGGTGGTGTTTTTTTCTCTTTGAAACTCGAGTCTTGTGGACTGTCTCAAAGGACAGTAGAAGAAGAGTCTTCAAGGCAGAGGTAGATAGATTATTGATCAGCAAGGGGATTAAAGGTTACCACAGATTGATAGGATTGCAGAGGTGAGACCAGCAATTACATCATCCTCAATCCTATTAATTGGGGAAGCAGGCATAAGGAAGCACATACCATACTCCTGATTTGTATGTTTACGTGTACAGATGATGCCAACGGACAAAGAGACAAAATACCAAATTACTTCACCTCGCCAATTTATTGAATTGACTTTAAGACCAGCTGCAATTGTATGACCGTCAAACCTCGCTGAAAGACTTGCTTCTCTTCAGTATTTAGGGTTGGGCACTTGTCTTTAGTCATAAAACTGTTAAGGTAAAATGCCTTGCCACACAGAAGGATTATTGGGTGATATTCCAGCAATCTGCTTGTGCAACTCTACCTGTGCATAACCTTAAATTGCGGGTAAAGTGCCCATCCCTGGCCACAGAGATTTCCTGGTCCATTTCATCACGTTGCACGTGGCCAACTTTACCAGAAGCAACAAACAACCTGCTGGAGGAACTCAGTGGGTTGAGCAGCATCCGTGGAGGGAAATGGACAGTGAACGTTTCTCATCTGGACTGGTGAAGGGACCTGACCTGAAACATTGATATGCATTTCTCTTCACAGATGTTGCTCAGCAGATTATTTATTGCTCCAGATTCCAGCATCTGTATACAGTCTCTTGTGTCTCACCTTCGCCAGGCATTGCATTTTGATTTGCCTACATTAAGTGTACAGTTAAAAATAGCATAAGTCTTATATCCAAAATATTAACTTACCCTTTGACTTTATCACTGGAGCTTGAATAAGTATTTCCATGATTCTCTGTTTTTTAAGACTTGCTTCAAACAAAATTGTGGTTTGTGGTACTGCTGCAGTTCAGCGTATCTGCCAGCAGGTGCCCTCACTCAGCTGCAGAACAGTCAGCACTGTGTGAAACACGGAACACAGTCAACACTTCCCCACGGACACATTAATATTTGCTGCCCATTTTAATATCTGATCTTAGAGCGTGAATGTTGAAAATAGCCTGTCCTTAATGGAGAGGATTGTAGAAAAATATATAAATGAGCATTTAACATCTACTGAAAACTTGACAAACGAAATTCAGGTAATTTAACAAGCAAAATTAATGTTATAGTTCCAACACATTACAGCATTTAACACACGTCATAATTCACTGTGCCAAAACCAATGTTGTAAATTTACACTGTTGTAGCTTGAATTACACTGGTATGTACTTAAATTAGAGGGGAATTTAACTTCCCCTCACTAATTGAAGTAACATTTAAATACTAATTTGAAACGATTAGTTTATTTTGCTGTGTGGACGCATCTGCATTTTAAGGGTTGAACATTATGTGAATTCCAGGATATGATCAAAGAATGGTAAACCTATATATTTCATGCAAATGAATGGCACTGTGGTGAAATAGAAATGAAATGCACAACAAAGCATCAGGTGTGGTAGAGAAGTATTTTTCATGGTGAGGATTTTATGGCCGTTATAATGATATGTGAAGTTCTATTCTGTCTACTTCAGCCTTTCGAATTTTCAATGAATCTGCAAAGGATATCTGCCTGTGTGAATCTAGGTGGATGTGCCACAAATCATCATTGTGAAGTTGAGGTGACTGAGAGATCCATGAATAAAACGTGTTGACCAAGAGAACATAATAGTTGAACAATGATTACTCCATTGGTATATTAGTGCAGACACTGCCACTCAGACGGACTCCCTTACTGTGTGTGGGTGTCAATTGTGGATGAATAATAACTCTCAACCAATCCTTCAAGTCACAATGACAGAGTAATAACAATGTGGTCAGTTTCAGAGAGAAACAATCAGTTATGTATGCCTATTTAAAATGTAAATACACCATTGACATACTGAAAATCATTGACATGTTTTTGTTTTAGGGGAATTATGTAACTTTGATCAGGCTACCTTACCTGGTCCCCAGCTTTCCCAGTCCCTTCACTGTTCTGGAAACAGTTGCACACCTTTTTTGTCATCTTTGTTAACAAATTAGAACATTATTTCTTGAACTGGACCTCCAACCATGGTCCTGCCCCAGCCTCTAAGGATTTGACTAGTTCCAGGGTGACAATTGCAGGAGGAGATGATCCAAGATGGTGCCCAACCCAGATGACTTATCATGTATCTGTTTGCTGTAAATGGCTTGATCATGTAATGCTTTACGCTGATGGGTTAGCACGCAACAAAAGCTTTTCACTGTACCTCGCTCGGTACACATGACAATAAACTAAACTGAAATTGAAAGGTTGGTCCAACTTGGATTGACCCAGCAACAGTCATATCTTTGTCACTGGGTGCTCAAGGAAGTGTTTGCTGAGGGTATTTTACACAAGCAAACAGTGGGTAAAGCAGATCAGGAAAAATGGAATTTGGATTGGTGCTTTGCAAACATACACGTACTCAACATCATATTGGTTACGACTCTTCCTTGCATATTGAAGCAACATACACTCTGTATCAGCACAACCCTCTGTTAGTTGCACTCTGTAACAATACTAAGTTCCTTGACTTTGGTATTTTACATAGGTTTAAAGCTCTAGTTCCCAAGTTCAGGCCACGGACCAAAATTGGGCTCCAATGGAATGAAACCTGGCCATGAGGGGATCCAAATTTTGGAAGAATGGAATTTGTGGCAAAAATTGTTGAAATGGTAGATGTGCAGACTTGCAGTTGTTGTGCATGTTTCAGCATGCAAGGGGTATTCGGAGCATCATAATATTCATTATGTGTGTTTTATTTCATGCTTTAATTTTGTGATTAATAAGCTGCAAAGCCAAAATAAAATGGTTTGAAAACTCAATTAATTTTGATGGAATTATCAATTAATTTATGCTGTCTTAAAATATGGCAAGTCCAAATGTTTGATCATTTTTTGGCACGGATGAAAATATAGGAACCACTAGTTTAAAGCTTACTCACTCTTCACAGTTTAATACCCCTTTTAATCTATGAAAGCTAAAAATCAAAGTGTTTGTTAAGCTAATAATTCAAAGAATTTAAAACGCTGGCCCTCTTTCTTGTGCAGTTTAACATTTTTAGGATTGAATAATAAAGTGGTTGAAATTGTGTTAATCTGAGATAAAATTCATAGTCTAGAGCTCTCAATTCACATTGTTTCTTGCTACCTGAATCTGTACCACATTACAAGGGGCATTTTCTGTCTTTTAGTCTCGAAAAGGAAGTGATCTAGACAAAGAGAAGAAAAGTCTGGACACCAGGGCAGACAGTATTGGAAGTGGCAGAGCAATTCCAATTAAACAGGTAAGGTGCTGCTTCTCCCTTCTCCCCGCCACTTGTTTTAATTAGAAGCTTTGAACACCACAGTTTTGACACTGTCTCACCTCTTGTTTCTCTGTTTGTTTGATGCTTTCCATTTTGTTAATACAGAAGTCGCACACTTGACATCAATTAGCCAGGCCCTAAATGCGCTAAAGTAAAATCATTAGAGTAAGATGGTCACCACGCAGTGGGAAGTGTTAAGAACTGGGCCTAATTAATTGAAATCTGCAGACCCTATATGCATATGGAGTGCATCCAGCTTTGGCTGTTTCAAAGGCCAGCTTTGTGGGAGTGCTATGATCAGCACTGAACAGGCAAGAGCCTGAATCCAGCCCCTGTACAGATTTCTTGTGATCTTGCATGTCGTTTGATTTGGCCCAGTTTGCAGGAGGACATCTGAACACGACTTTCTCCATTCCCAAAGCAAAGGCAATTAGCACAGATAAGCCATGGCCTGGACACTGACTATTTGTTCTTGTTTGCAGATTTCCATTGGAGAGGGTTTAGCAGAACATAATCTTGTAATGTGCAAATTAACTTAAAGCAAACTTTATTTGCTTTAATATTAGAGCTGAAGAAACTTGCTTTTAACAGATGAGAGTGTGTTCTTTGTCTCAATATTGTGCATGCAGTCGAGCACAGGAGATACTTTCATGATTGTATGCTGGCTATATGGAAATATCCTCTCTGATTTTACTTATTTTTAAAAAATGAAATAAAAAGATGTGTTGACATTCTGGGTTTATTTTGGCCTTGTATATGGACTCATGCTGAGTTTCTTCCCTGAATAAAATACAGAGAGAGTACAGTGAGAGTTTTGTTTTTCACAATGAAATCCACAGATTCAAAAAGAACTGAATATTTCTGAATTTTTTTCAAAGTAGTAATTCATTAACTGCCAAACTTTGTACATCTATCTCTCAATGTCGCTTACTTTGGTAGTTAACTCAATGTCCTAACTATATCTTGTACAGAAGACAGCTGGATAATTTACATTAAAAAATAACCAATTATGTTCAGCATTTTGGCTGTCTCCAGATGTTCGAATGGTGGATAACGGATCACAGGCTGAATATGGCTGAATTTTAACTGGGAGGAACACAGAATAATGCATAATTAGGAAGTAGTAAAAGGCTTTTATTTACTTGAGAAGTCAAGTGCTTTAGCAAAGAGAGTACTGGGCAGTGATTTTCGATAATCTGACACCGTGCAGAGGATTTTCCAGACTATTGGCCGTTACTCCTATTAATACACACACACACACACACACACAGTTTTACCTGCCTTGAATGTTGCACAGTAGTATAATAAATGTCCCGGTGAACTCATTGAGTTTAAGCAGAGCATTCTGACTTGTGGTACACACTTCACTCGCAATCTGAACTCCCAGATTGCACTTTGGACAAATCTGTGAGCCAGTTGCTGAACTGTCAGCAGTTGCAAACAATCGGATGTTGCATTATCCGAATATTTCTTGTCCTTGGCAGCAGTCAATGGATTGGAATGTAAGCGAGAGATATATAGTGGAAATAATAATGATTACCTGTGAAACTAATTAAGGAGTGCAGGACATCAATTAACCATGACAGGGAATATTGAACTTTTTAGAATCATCATCATAACAGTGAATAATTACAGACTTTCCCAACTGTCCATGCTGTATATGATGTTAATTTCCTGTGGCCCTGTGCTTCTGTTGCATTGTTACTCCAGGTCCTATCTCCCGTGATGGCTTCCACATAGAAGCAGGGAGAGTGAGACCAATTTTACCCCAGCCTTTCAAAAGTGTCACTTACAGTTAATTATCAGGAAACTCTTTGACAATCTATATGAGATTAATGGGCCAGCACCATGCATTGGCTAGCTTTGATTTTTGCACTAACTAATTAGTGTGGTGCGTCATTTCCAATGTATGTATAGAAGCTGAGATGTGAAACATGTCATGCAGCCTCTGTACAGTTATTTATCTAATTATTTCAATTGTAAATTTCTGTCGTATAATGCGATAGATTGATTAATTAGAGTATTTATTCACTGAACTGACAGCTGCATTCAAATAAATTAGTGCAAGACTTTGATTAATTTCAATATAACATAAACTTAATGTTTGCCGAAGAAGTGTGAAAATGCTTTAAAAGTGAAGGAGAGGCGGGGGAATCACAAGTGTGTCTGCTTTGTCTTGACTGGGCTTGTCATTTATTAATTTTTCATAGCAGGAGAATTGTACATACATAATCACTTGACTGCAGTGGGAGTTGGCAAGTTCCTGTGGTCTCATTTGCATAAATCTTGTTAAGTCAATGGCAGTTAATGAAGTACAAATGAGCTCAAAGAAGGTGACATGGAAATGGCTGATGGCAGATGGGAAGTCTGTTTATGTGATCACAGCTGTGCGCGCATGTGTTTGTGTGTTTGTGTGTGTCTGGCTACCAGTGCGTTTGCCTTTCACAGGATCCCTGTACAGTTACAAATGCCAGGTATCCTTCAAAGGCAAAAAGATGTCCTCACTTTTCACATCAGTCCACTGAGCTTCCAAGTGCAATTCTATTGACATCAGTATGCAGGCCATTTATAACCCGCTCCCTTGGGAGAGTCTGTATTGCACTGAGTTGTATTGCAAGGTTTACTGTGATCTCCTGCACTGCAGAAAGCAGTCCGACCTGCTGTCAGAGTAATCGGGGGGGCCTTTGGTGTGGGAAATGGATAGAGACAATTTAGAGATGATCAGTCTGTTACCTCGGGGAGAGTGGAAATAAATAATGAAATAAACAAAGGAGAACAATGTGAGGCAAATGTGCTTGAAAGAGGAGATATGTGGTGAACGGTGAGTTGTAAAGATTGGATAGGCCAGTAAGTGGAGCATAGTGTGGAACAGAGCATGTCACTTGCAAGGTAATCGAGGAGAGCCAGTATTGGCTTGTAGAAGATAATGGAGTGAGTTCGTGCAGGTAGAGAGTTTGTCGTACATTTAGGAAAGTAAGCAAAGGATCCCAAAAGTTAAACTGTATGGAGCAGAACATGACACTGACAGAGAGTGCAGTAAGAGACCAACAGCGAAGGGGCCAAAGAAGTGACAAAGATAAGTGCAGAGACATAGAGCAACTCCCATTTTGCAGCATACTGTTTGTTTTAATATTTTCTTGCAAACAAGATTGTTTCTGTCCAATGCAGTCAAGATGTACACATTGCTTAAGAGTAGCTAGAGTCTGTGAGAGAGCACCCTGGAGAACACAAGTTCTAGTATATTATTTGGTGCAGAAGGCTGAATGATGCTGTTTCAGTTTATCTGCCGAAGTTGGAAAGTAATGTGGATCAAACGGATTAACCACCTTTTAAAAGATAATATTTCACGGAGGACCTAATAATTGCTTTCAGGTTATTGCTTATGTCAAAGGCAAACGTTCAATGTGATGCAGGTTTGAGAGCCTATGATATTCATGAACTGAAAGTATTGCGAGTCTCTTCAGTAATTTGTGTATTTTAAAATTATGCACTTTACCCCAGCAATATCCTAGTTACAAATACAGTGCCCTCCATAATGTTTCGGACAAAGACCCATCATTTATTTATTTGCCTATATGCTCCACAATTTGAGATTTCCATTAAAAAAAACACATGTGGTTAAAGTGCACATTGTCAGATTTTAATTAAAGCCATCTTAATACATTTTGGTTTCACCATGTAGAAATTACGGCAGTGTTTATACATAGTACCCCCATTTCAGGGGTATGTTTGGGACACATGGCTTCACAGGCATTTGTAATTGTTCAGGTGTGTTTAATTGCCTCCTTAATGCAGGTGTAAGAGAGCTCTCAGCACCTAGTCTTTCCTCCAGTCTTTCCATCACTTTTGGAAACTTTTATTGCTGTTTATCAACATGAGAACCAAAGTTGTACCAATGAAAGTCAAAGAAGCCATTATGAGACTGAGAAACAAGAATAAAAGAGACATCAGCCAAACAGGCTTATCAAAATCAACTGTTTGGAACATCATTAAGAAGAAAGAGAGCACTGGTGAGCTTACTAATCGCAAAGGGACTGGCAGGCCAAGGAAGACCTCCACAGCTGATGACAGAAGAATTCTCTCTATAATAAAGAAAAATCCCCAAACACCTGCCGACAGATCAGAAACACTCTTCAGGAGTCAGGTGTGGATTTGTCAATGACTACAGTCCGCAGAAGACTTCATGAACAGAAATACAGAGGCTACACTGCAAGATGCAAACCACTGATTAGCCGCAAAAATAGGATGGCCGGGAAACAGTTTGCCCAGAAGTACTTAAAAGATCAACCACAGTTCTGGAAAAAGGTCTTGTGGACAGATGAGATGAAGATTAACTTCTATCAGAGTCATGGCAAGAGCAAAGTATGGAGGAGAGAAGGAACTACCCAAGATCCAAAGCATACCACCTCATCTGTGAAACACGGTGGTGGGGGTGTTATGGCCTGGGCATGTATGGCTGCTGAAGGTACTGGCTCACTTATCATCATTGATGATACAACTGCTGATGGTAGTAGCATAATGAATTCTGAAGTGTATATACACATCCTATCAGCTCAAGTTCAAACAAATGCCTCAAAACTCAATGGCCGGTGGTTCATTCTACAGCAAGACAATGATCCCAAACATACTGCTAAAGCAATAAAGTAGTTTTTCAAAGCTTAAAAATTATCAATTCCTGAGTGGCCAAATCATTCACCCGATCTGAACCCAATTGAGCATGCCTTTTATATGCTGAAGAGAAAACTGAAGGGGACTAGCCCCTAAAACAAGCATAAGCTAAAGATGGCTGCAATACAGGCCTGGCAGAGCATCACCAGGAAGACACCAAGCAACTGGCGATGTCCATGAATCGCAGACTTCAAGCAGTCATTGCATGCAAAGAATATGCAACAAAATACTAAACATGACTACTTTCATTTACATTACATTGCTGCATCCCAAACATGATGGTTCCCTGAAATGGGGGGGACTATAAACACTACTGTAATTTCTACATGGTGAAACCAAAATGTATAAAAATGGCCTTAATTAAAATCTGACAATGTGCACTTTAACCACATGTGATATTTTCTATTACAAATCTCAAAATTGTGGAGTACAGAGGCAAATAAATAACTGATGGGTCTTGATCCCAAATATTATGGAGGGCACTGTAACTCATCACTGAACTAGAGGTTTCCCCCTCCCCCCTTTTTTGGGGGAGTGGGGAGGGGGTGGGGTGGTGGTTCTCATCTCCCACTCATTGCGTCCCTTCAAACAAGACAGAGTATGATTATGCCCCTGTAATGTGCCATTTGTTGCCAAAAAGGGTAACAATGATGTATTGAATGTAATGTATTGAAGCTTGATGCATTAATCTGCAACTAATGCCCCTTTTTTGTTCGGTGCTTCAGTATCAAAAAGGAAACGTACACTCTCTCTATAGGCACGAGGAATCTGTTTTGCTGCCTTCCAATGGACTGCAGCAAAAAGTCTCTCAATTTGATGCTGAGCTCCCAGTCCATTCATACAAGTGACTGATTGTTATCTGAGCCTCCTGGCATCAAGGAAGTTGTCAATAAGCATAAACACAACTTTTTAGTGATGGGTATCTTAAAATCTTAGATTGGGTATTTATGTTGTGAAGGAAATGTGTTGAGAGTTAGTCACCTTTTTGATTACAAAGCCAGAATCTAGAGAAATGCCCGTATAAATCAGGAATAAAGTTGCTATTTCCAGAGGGATTGACGTTACAAGTTGCTTCTCTACCATGCAAATCTAGCTATACTTGATGTAGGATTCAGTGTACGGTGCTGCAGAACGCATATCCGCTGATGCAATTCTCTCACTTTCAGGACATTTTTGTCATAGCCAAGGTGCTGTGTTAAGATTACTACTGATTAACCCACATTCTCACACTACTGGGTTTAGCTTTTTATTCAAGTTACTTTATACGAATGACAAACACTTTTTTGTAATGTTGCAACATTAATAAGTATCAGCAATAGATTCCCAGTTGTGCAAGATAGAGGAATGAGTACGTTAACTTATGATGAGTGTTTGTCGGCACCGGGCCTGTACTCGCTGGAGTTTAGAAAAACGAGGGGGGACCTCATTGAAACATGCAGAATAGTGAAAGACTTGGATAGAGTGGATGTGGAGAGGATGTTTCCACTAGTGGGAGAGTCTAGGACTAGAGGTCATAGCCTCAGATTTATAAGACGTTCTTTTAGGAAGGAGATGAAGATAAATTTCTTTAGTCAGAGGGTGGTGAATCTGTGGAATTCTTTGCCGCAGAAGGCTGTGGAGGCCAAGTCAGTGGATATTTTTAAGGCAGAGATAGATAGAATTTTGATTAGTACAGGTGTCAGAGGTTATGCGGAGAAGGCAGGAGAATGGGGTTAGGAGGGAGAGATACATCAGCCATGGTTGAATGGCGAAGTAGACATATAGGCCGAATGGCCTAATTCTACTCCTATTATGACCTTATGAATTAACATCTATGATGACTAAGTTGTACAATATTAATACCCGACATTAAAGTTACCATGTATTGTGGAATAAATGCTAAAACGCTAAGCTTCACAGATGTCTTATTGACACAGTGGTGTCATGAGGCTATGAACCATTGATGTCCTCAATTTCCAGCAGTAACACGCGTGTGGACTTAAGTAAAATAATTTTGGGTGAGATGATATCTCTTCACAAACAGCGCAGAGGTTATTGAAGATGAAGGTGGAACTGACTGATTTGCAGTTTACATGGAATGGTTTTCTCATGATAGGTCATCTTTGAAATCTTTTTGGACTGTCTTTCCCTGAAGACTTCAGTTGCCAAGTCATTGTCTCCTGTGTGTTAATTTATCTATATTTTTCCCTGATAAAGCATAACATTTTAATCCTTTCATCCTTGCTCTTGTCTCCCTTTCCCACTGTATCATCTCTCCACCTTTTTGATTTTGTACAACCTCAAGGCAAATCCTCCACCACATACCTCTTAAACACGCCTTAATTGCTCTGCTATTGGCAGTCATACCATGATCACCAATGTCCACCACTTCTACCATCCTCTGCCAAGACCTCTGCGCTTCCATCTCTTTTCCCCTCTAAGACACTGTTGAAAACATTTGTGTCTCAAGTTTTTGGTTACTTGCCTTCATAACTATCTTGTTATGTTGCTGGGCATTAATCATGAAACGCCTGTTCACAGCGGAATGTATTAAAGGGGTTTGTAAGTGGAAGCACACTGACATATATTCAACACTGAGACTGATAGATTCTTGGAAAATAAGGGAATCGAGATAAAATGGGTGCAATGGAAAATCAGGCAAGATATTGAACGGTGCAGATGGATTTGGGTTGTTTGGCTTACTCCTGCTGGTTCATATTCTTATGAAAGAAATACGTAGTAGGTGAACTTAAAACAATAAGTGCCATGCAGAATAGGAATATGTTAATCTCCATTTTAAATACAAAAAGGCGAGAAATCGTAAAGTGTCTGTGTTCAGAGGGATTGGCTGATCTTGCACATTAATTACTGAAGTTTAATAACCAATTAGGAAGGCAAATGGTTGGCCTATATTTCAGGAGGATTTGAGTATGAGAATAGTGATATCTTGTTCCAATTATACCGAACCCTGTTAAGGCCACATCTGGAATACTGACTGGTCATCCTACTGAAGGAAGGATATACTTGTGATAGAGACAGGGCAACTGTGGTTAATCCAGTTAATCCCTGAGGTGGGGGTTTGCCACGAGGGCTGGGATTAAGCAAACTGAGCCTACACTCTCTTAAATTTAGAAGAATGAGATGAGAGCTCACTGAAACATACAAAGTTTTGACAGGGCTGGATGGAATAGATGCCGTTGTTATTTCTGCTGAAAGCCAAAGTGCTTGAGTAACCCAGTGAATCAAGTAGCATCGGTGGTAGGAATGGACAGGCAACATTTTGGGGAAGAGTTCAGACTTGAAATGTGCCTGTCATTCTTTCCACAGATTTTGCCAGACCTGTGGAGTTACTCCAGCACTTTGTGTTTTACTCAATATATCAGCATCTGCAGTTTCTTGTAACTCTCTGGTGTTTCTTCCAGTTTGGTTGGCAATTAGAGACAAAGATGAGATGAAATTTCAGGGTGGATAACTTTTAGAATTCTCTACCCAAGGGGCTTTGAATACTCAGTCGCTCTGAGTTCTAGATCCAACATGTTAGGGACAAGTTACAGTGTCCAATTAACTTCCCAATCCACACATCTTTGGGATGTGGAGGAAACTGAAGCACCCGGAGGAAACCCAGGTGGTCATAGAGGTTGTGGAAACACCACACGGACAGCACTGGAGGTCAGGATCGAACCCAGGCCACTGCTTCGCTAAGGGAGAGAGGCTAAGAGCTGCACCACTGTGTAATCTTGCTAATGCCAAGGGATTTGAAGTTAGGACAGGAATGTGGCCATTTTGCCACCAGGGTGATTGATCAGCCACATTCATCTTCAATAGCAGAGCAGGAACGAAGGGCTGAATGGTGTTATATTTATTTGTTTGAAACCCCCTGACTGTTCAGAGTGCAGTATTGCAGGTATGGGTATGCTTCCCACTTGCTATTTACATCAATGTGACTGGACAGTGTCGTAGAGGTAGAGCAGAAAAAGGATGGAACTTCTCAGCGGGTCAGGCAGCTTATGTAGAGGAGATGTCGTGCTTAATGCTTCTGGTCAATGACATCTCACCAGGTGCTGCCTGACCTGATTAGTTTTTCTGTTTCATTTCAGATTTCCAGCATCTACAACACTTTGTATTTGAAGTGTAATAAGCTATTCAGGATTCCTCACCTCAGTGTGACAACAACATTTACGTCTTGCAGAATTTTATGTCTAGTTTATAATTTTGTGTGTTTGTCTGACTCTACGACCCTGTCGACTTGACTTGAGTGGTTAGAATTTGTCTTCTCTTTGCTTGCCCGTTTCCCTTTCAGTCTCAGACAAGGTCTGGTGGGGAATTGAACTCGGTTCATGCTGATCTGTCCAGCACAGACCCACATTGTGCAGTGCTTTCACGTTTTTTGCATATTAAATTCTTTTTTTGCATTATACTTTAAAAATGTACCAGAAATTAGACAAGTGCAGATATTAATCACACTTTTCTGAGAATAAAATGCATTGAAAAGAGGTTAGCCACTTATCAGAAGTTGATTTCGAAACAAGGAATGGTTTTGTGCTGCATTTGAACCCATTCCGTTTTACAAGTTGAACCGGCTCCCCCTGTTAAAAGTCACAGTGAATCAAATTAAATTATACGGTTGATAATGAAAAAGTAAATGTATGAAGAAATGAACCCCGATTAAAATTCCCATTAGTCTCTCTACATTGTTAATATATCTTCACAGGGAATATTAGGACACTGATGGGAAGACAAAAGCAGCAGGAGCAAAATTCTATATTTGAACATGAATCTATTTCAATGGCAGTGCTTTGAGGAGACTTGAGTCGCTGAAGGCAGTCAAGAATCGGTGTTAAAAATTCAAGCCTTTTAAAGTGCTCATTGTATGTGTTTTACTGGAGTTGCGTTAATAATGTCTTTAATAGGATTTTTCTTGGTCTGAATAAAGCTTTCCTTTAAGAGAAATCTTGTAACAAGGTTATTAGCAATTGTTGAGGTATTTGTCCGACATAGAGATGAAGTGTGACCCCTATAAACTCCTCCTTAAGCTTTTACGACCACAGGACTGAATAATAAACCCTTTCTTGGGGGAAAAAAAACTGCTCATGGAACTGTTAAAAGCCTGCACATTACTCAGATGTAAAAGATACTGTCTCCTGCAAGCAGCCAGTGATAAAATTGGGTCTCAACTGGAGCACTAATTGATTTGAAAGTTCCCTCGGGCTGACTTGCTTGTTTTTCCCTCTGCTATCTTATACGTCACGCACTCAGTATTCCCACAACAGTCAAAATATTTTTATCCTGGTAATTAGATAAACTGTGTCTTTACACCAGGAATTTGCTTGGCGTTTCAGAGCATAAGATGGACTGTCAGAGTAGGAGATCTTAATATACTCAGGATCCCTCAACTCAGCCTGGAACTGGAAACATTTATTTTTCCTTCATACTTACCTGCACTCTGTGGGGACACTGTGGCTACAGGAGAAATCAACAAAAATACAACTCATACTATGACTTTGCTTGCCCTGTATAGAAATGAACAAATCAAATGAGACTAGTTATTGCAGCAAATTTAGTGTTCAATCTGACCCAGATTGACGGGGCAAGATGCTTCTCTCTCCTGGTGAATGGCTGTGGCTTTAAAATCTCTTTTAACAGAAAATACTTTTCTACACTGGGGGTTAAATTATTTTTTGGCTTGGCACTACTTCTGTTTCTGACTTTATAGTCCCAGTACAGCATAGGGACTCAGCTGAGAACAATTCATGAAATAGTGTATAGAGATGTTTATTGTGCATTTTAACATAATCAAACTACAAGTGGAGAAATAATATTTTATCCTGTCAATAACATAATATTTATGGACTGATAATTATAAAATAATGACTTTAATAGGACTCAGAATGTACAAAACAATCTGCGGGACTGCAAGTCAAAAATTGCAATTTACTTTAAAAGTATCATTTGATTTTTGAGAGTTTAAAGCAACATAGAACCAATCATGCCCCTAATATTCACAGGACACATTTGTGGACATGACAGACAATGCCAGTATTTATTATCAATCCTTTATTGCCTGTAAACTGAGAGGCAGTTCAAAGTCAACTTTTCTGAGACTTGAGACCACATTGGTGGTTCCAGAGTCAATTACAAGTGGATCTGGGATAAAGACAACACATTTCCTTCCCAATTTGGGTGTTAACAACAATCTGGTCGTTTCATAGTTACTATTTCTGAGATAATCTCTTTTGAAAATTTCAGAATGACTCCTTGAATTTAAATTCCCATGTACTTCAGTAGGATTTGAATTTGAATCTCTGAATAGCAGCCCAACAACAATCACTACCCACCCTCTCATTCACCACTATCTCAGTCCTCATCACACAACATGGTTCTCCAAAGGTTAAAATTTAACAACACAAATGACAAAAGCCAACTCAGTAATTTTGTGCTCACATTTCATCCTCTCCTTCCTCTTCTGCACTCGCCTGGGAATCGTTGGATCAGAAACAAATGCAGTTTAACCCACTTGCACCCTGGTCAAGTATTCTTTCCAAACCCAGAGCTTGCATTTATTTATGTGTCTCCCATGGGAAAACGCAGCAAATACTCAGCGAAACAGAAAGTGTCCGTAGTGAGAGAAACAAATTCGACATTTCATCTGAGATCATCAACTTGTAAAAGTAATTCTGATTCACTCTGCAAGTTATGCCTAATCTACCAATTCTTTTCTGTCTTTACACTATAAAGGTCCTTACTTCACGTTATTTCATGTGGGGCGGGATGGATGGAACGGTTGTATTCAGAATCCCTGTAAATCCTCCCTGGGATTACAAGGGAATTTGAAAAAGTGTATAATTACAGACAGTTGTATAACATAGAAACAGGTTCACTGACCCATCATATCCATGCTGACCATGGTACTTATCTATAATTAGTCCCATTTAATCAACCTTCTCTACACTGGTGATTCAAGTGCACATCCACATGTTTCTTAAATGTTGTGAGTGTCCATCTCCAACACCTTTTGGCATCCTTCCAGAATCCAACCACTCTTTGTGTGGAAAAAGGTCCCTCTCAGAGCTCATCGCACCTTATGGCCTCTTGTTTTGGACATAGAACCATCAACATAGCTTACAAATTGGAATTTGGCTTGCTCACAGCCTGGTTGTGTTGCAGAACTGATTAACGGCTCTACAGATACGACCATACCGGGAATTTAAGGGGACCTCCTCAAGGCCAGGAGTGCAGCTCCTCTCATTTGCTATTTATACAGTCATACGGCCTTTCGGCCCAACTTGCCCACACTGACCAACATGCCCCATTTACAATAGTCTTACCTGCTTGCATTTGGCCCATATCCCACTAAATCTGTCTGATCCATGTACTTCTCAAGATAAATTTACACAAGATACATTTATTTGTCACATGTGCCAGTTGGTACGGCTCCGCTATAGGATCTTTGGTTGGTACAGTGAAATATGTGGTCACCGTACCGCCATGGAAATAAAAAAAGAGCACAACACACGATAGACTCCAACATAAAACATCCCCACACAGCAGAATCAAAGTTTCCCACTGTGAGGGAAGGGACCAAAGTCAGTCCTCTTCCTCTGATGTTCTTGATGTTCACCCGTGGTCGGGGTCTTCCGAGCCCTCCGCAGTCGCCGCTACGGGCGGCCTGCTGCTCAGGCCCGCTCGCCGGGATGATGGAACTCCAACGTCGGAACGGGAGGACAACCTCAGCAGCTTGGACCTCCGAATCGGCCACTTCCTACCGGAGTCCGCTGTTCCCGAAGTCCACAGGCCGCGCTGGGCGGAGATTCACGCCCTCGGCAAAGGGATCCCAGGACTCCGCGATGTCGAAGTCAGCGCCGCCCGCGCTGGGAGCTCTACGAACCACAGCTCCGCAATGTTGATGCTGCAGGCCCAACACTCCGGAGCTTCAAACGGCGATCCAGGTAGGCATCGCCCCGCTCCGCGGTGAATCCAGCACTGCGCCGCCGCTGCTGAAGCTCTGGTCCGGTCACCGGCAGGAAAGGCCGCGCCAATCCAGTTGGTAGGCCGCGAGGAGGGAGACGAGGACGCGACTCGGAGAATAGTCGCATCCTCGCCAGGAAGTGACTGGGAAACGGTTTCCCCCTTACCCTACCCCCCTCCCCCACATAGAAAAACTAAAGTTTCTTAAACATTGTGATAGTACCAGCTTCAACTGCCTCCTCTGGCAGCTCGTCCATACACCCACCGCCCTTCGTGAGAAAATGTTACCCCTCAGGTTTCTATTAAATCTTTCCCTCCTCACCTTAAACCTATGTTCTCTGGTTCTTGATTCCCCTATGCTGGGCACGAGACTCTGTGCTTCTACCCGATCTATTCCTCTCATGATTTTGTACACAAATTAAAATATTTTGTAAATGTATATTTAAATATACTAAATAAAACATACATGCACATACATTGTATGCAATAAACATAGCCATACTGCGATTCCTTTGAGCCAGAAACAATTACACTGATATCGTCATTAATAAATTTGTGAAGATTTATGAGCATTGTTTACTGACTGTTTGCGCGGTGAAATTGTACCAGCAGCTGTTTTGTGTGTCTAATTAACAGCTAATTATCAAAAAAAAAGAGTTTGTGTGTTTGCCAATAAACTGACTCATACATTTTGTGGAGAATATTTGTAAATTAATTAGCATGGTCTGAGGCCAGTTGAATGAATGAACTTGCGAGCTGGGAAAGAGGCTGGATATAGATCCTGACAGAGGGAATGCTGCACTCAGTCACTTGCCCAGTGGATGGATGCTCCCCATTTGATTCACCTGTAACGCCACAAATTGTGGTTGAATGAGCTGGGTTTATCAGTGGCCAGAGCTGCACAAATTTAGGTGAACGTGAAATATCCGTCAGTTCAAAGCAAGAAAGCTTTTTTTTAAATTCATCTTTGAGGTTTGCATGCTGTTGGCAAGCCAAACATTTATTACCCTTCCTGAGTTGGGCTTTCCTAGCATAGGTAACTGGGGAAACAGATTAGTGGCGTGTCATTGCCGTAAAATGAAACTTTGCATGCTAGGAAATGAAAATACAAAAATGCTGGAAACACTTGGCAGGTCAGGCAGCATCCTTGGAGAGAGAAACAGTGAATGTTTCAGGTCCATGAGCCTTTGTCGGTGCTGGGAAAGAGAGCCATATAAAATGGTCATAGAGCCAGAGGTGAAAGTAACCTAAATTCATACCTGTTCAGTGGTGTCACTAATATAGCAGACTTGACCTGTTTAGAATTCATTTTAATGGTCATGTTCTTGGTGAATTTTCTCCCCACTTGAATTTACAAAGATAACACATTTTGTTTATTTTTGTCACCAGTACCAAGATAATGAAAAGTTTCATGCCTTCTGAATCTAAATGGTTCATTGTTAATTCTGGAGTTGCTTTATCCACATTGGGTTGTGGTTTCAGCTTGTTTATGTTAAAGGAAGCCTAAAAAAATCATCATCTACTTTGGTGAAATTAGTGTCTTCTTCAACCCAACAAAGTAAAGTTTTCCTGTTGGGAATGTGTTTTACTCCAATTTAGTCTCAGATAAAGGTTGGAAGCAGTCGCTTCAGCCCATTGAATTTCCACCAACCATTAAACACCTGTTTACACTCATCCCATATAATCCCATTTTTTATACTTCCCACATCATAACAAACTCCCCACCCCCATACTCTACCACTCACCTGCACACTCCACTAGTCTTTGGCATGCGGAAGGAAACGAGCACCTGTGGATACCCACACAGTCACAGTGCGAATGTACAAACTCCACACAGAGCGTGCCCGGGACCACGAATGTACCTGGGTTACTGCCACTGATGAAGCAGCTATGCCACTGTGCTACCCTAAATTGCCACTTATTGGAAGAAGCAGATTGCACCTTACACAGCCTCAAAACGCCCTTGCTCTTCTAAAAGGTGGTGGAAGGCACATCTGACTGCATTGAACCGCAAACTAGAGGTAGTGTTCGATTCACTGCATCAGTATCTGAAGTCATGGCCTCTCATTCAGATGGCTTGATGCAACTGAACCCTGGCTGAACTGTTGTTCAAGCAGTCAATTGCTTGAGGGGCATTCAATTCAGGAACATTTCAACATGTTGATCAGTGGAGTGTTGAGGCAGTGTTGTGTGTCCACATTCCCCTTATGGTGTCACTCCTTGTGTTGAATGGAGGACAGGAACCTGCCTACAAGAAGGCGATTTAATAGTAATTCTATCCAGTAGCTTGCATGACTATACAACACCAACTTGCAGTTATATTGTTCTTCAGCATTGGAAAACATCCGTGACACTTCACAAATGCAGCTGCAAAAGGAGCCTAACACTAAGCCCATTGGCATGGACGCTGTGTTTTAAAAAGGCAATTTAAAGCACAATACTGTTTTGATTTGTCATTTGATTGAATTGAAGACTAAAATATTGTGATGGGATTTCTGTAACTGTCAGACACAGGGCTGACTAATAGAAAAAAGTAAATATGTTAGCTTCTCAACTGTATTTACTCTGCAGCTCATTCCATTACCCTGCCATTTGAAGGTGACAAGCTGTAATTTTATGCCTTACTCTGAAAGATGACTTGAAGTCTGCGTATTCACCAGGGCAGATTCTGATTAAATAAACACCATGTTAATGTTGCCAACATCTATTTAATACTTCCTGCCTCATTTGAAATTTAAATAAGGTACAATTTGTCTTGTGTAATATTTTTCTCCAATTCAGTTCCTTCTTACTTACCAAAGGGGAAATAATGCATTGCAGCTTGTGAATGTTAACATATACCATCTGAAAAGAAAAGTGATATCATCGCCACCTACCTCTGAAACTTCATGTCTGAGTGACTAACAAATGTTGCGACCTATCCCTTTCTTTGTCTGGATTGTCAATTGTTTTTGAGCTTTTGCTGACTAATTCTTCAGAAGTAGGCATCATTGGCAAGACAGCATAGTTGCCCTTGAGACGGTGGTACTGAGCTGGCCTTTGAACCGTTGCAGTTTAGATACGCATAGTTTTATTGTAACGCGAAAGTTGCATTCCTAAGAAACCACGTTACAGAAGTTACGTTACAAAAAAACAATTGAATCAATGGGGAAAAGGAGGCAAGGGGCTGAAACTGTTTCAGACTCGCTATAACAAAGTTACTTTTCCTGCTCATTAGATTTTTTTTAAAGTTCTAAGTTTATGTTTGTTACTGTGAGCAAAAATTAGTAAAGGCTCTATGTTACATAATGTAATAGAGTATCATTACACAAGTGTCGATCGAAACAATTGCTTGATAATTTCAATGATCACCTGCAGTGAAACGGACAAACTGTCCTTAAGTGAGAATGACATCTGATTACTGCGTGGAGGTTATGTGAAACATTTTCCCCCCCTCAGGACCCTTATTCCGCAGCTTTTTTTTCCTGCTTGTCAATTTCCAACGTAACTATTAAATGGTTCTCTGGATCCCTATCGAAATCATACTATAATCAATTTGGCCTGCCTAATATAAAATAACGTTCCCTAATTCATCAGTCACATTATTATCCAGTTATCATCATACATTATAGTAGAACTACCTGTCGTCCAAATGTGGACTGCCAGGATTTAACCCAACACTGAAAGGCAGTACAGACTTAAGTTGGGACAGTCCATGATTTGTAGGGTGTTAGTGATGTTGCTGTCCCCTGTCCCCTTGTGCCTCAGTGATGTTTGAGGTTGCAAATTTGGAAGATGCAGCTGAGGGAGCTGTGATGCTTAGTTGCGATGTATCTTGCAAATTGTACACACCGCTGCAGCAACTGCACTAACCTGGCCTTCATGAATTGTAAAGATGAGGACACTGTAGGAAGTTGTGACGTTGCTGGATTCTCAACCTCCAGTATTCCCATACAATACAAAACTGTACTTAAAATATATGATGTACAATCAGTGAAGAACAGGAGTAGGCTATGCTGCTTGGTTCTTCAAGCCTTTTCTCCCATTATGGCTTATCCTCCATCATAATTTCTAAATGTCCTTTGATGCCTCTCGTGTCTAGAAATTCATCTTTATCCTTCTTAAGTACATTCATCAACGTGACATCCACAGTCTTCTGTGGCAGAGAATAACGGACTGAAGAAATGTACCCTTTTCTCAGTCCTCAATGTTTTATCCCAAATCTTGACATGGTGATCCCTGATTCGAGAACCCTTCCGTTCCTTGCAGAGAATACTCCCTGCAGGAAAGTTGCACATTTAAAAAAGACCTCTAGTTCTTCTAAACTCTAGTATATCCAGCACATAATCCGACATTTTCATCACCTCCAACGGAATCCCACTACTAACCACATCTTCCCATCTCCACCCCTTCCTGCTTTCCGCAGAGACCGTTCCCTCCGCAACTCCCTGGTCAACGTCCCTTCCCACCCAAACCACCCCTTCCCAAGTACCTTCTCTTGCAACCGCAGGAGATGCAACACATGTCCCCCTATACCTCCCCTCGACTCCGTCCAAGGACCCCGACAGTCTATTCAGGTGAGGCAGAGGTTCACTTGCACCTCCTCCAACCTCATCTACTGTATCAGCTGTTCCAGGTGTGGACTCCAGTATAGCCAGGCCTGATTGACCAAATCTCTCCAAATTGGTCAACAAGCAGAAAGGGTTCATTTAAAAAAAATCAAATCCAACACTTTTAGCTGGTGAAGAGGTGCCAGTTTTCTCACAGTATCTCTCAAGTTTAGGCAATTTGAAATCCTTCAGAAATGTTCAAGTTGATATCAGGTTCCGCTCTTACATTCACTTCTACATCAAGACCATCACCTCACAGAGCAAAACAGCATGGACACATCCTCCATCCCAATCTCATTCATACTGAGCAAATTGCCAGTCTAGACCCTATTGCCTGCCTGTTGCCCATATTCCTCTAAACCGTTCCTATCTATGTACTTATCCAAATTTCTATTAAATGTTGCGACTTTATCTGCCTCAGCCACTTCACCTGGCAGCTCATTCCATATAAATGGTGTGATGATGTTGTGCCTCTTAAATCTTTTCCCTCTCACCTTCCTTCTATGCCCTCTTTTTTTAAATTCCCCTTCGTTGAGAAAAAGACTGTGCATTCACTTTATCTATGCCCCCTCATGATTTTATACACCCCATATCAGGTCACCCTCCATCTCCTGCACTCCATAGAATAAAGTCCTAGACTGCCCAATCTCTCCCAATAACTCAAGCCTTTGAATCCTGGCAATAGTTTTGTAATTTTTCTTTGAACTCTTTCCAGCATAATGGCATATTTTGGGTACTAACTTTCCCGATTTGTCCTGGAGTTTCTGGCAACAACCTGGAAAAAGGTTTGAAGAGCCATTGGATTGTGTATGATTTCTTTTGTTTTTAATTAACCATATATGTTGGTGATGATTGGATTTGAAAAATATTGGAATAAAACTGAAATGCAGGCAATATGCTGCAGTTAGGCAACATCTACAGAGAGCTGGTCTTTCATCAGAACAAATGTTAAACTGTGCCTGACCTGTTTCCAGCATTTTCTGTCCTTATTTTAGATTTTGAGCTTTTTCATTTTCAAGATCTGTTGTAGAGAATTAAATTGACAGGTAATCAGAAGCTTGTGACCATGCATGTAGACTGATGCAGTCGGCTTTGGAACATTTACCCAACCTACATTTGGTCTCCTCAGATTGGAGTAGACTGCCTTCTGAGTGGTAATGACAATGGACAGAGTTGAATAAAGGCAAGCGGTGAAATGGTTGGTTTTAAATCTCCTGTACTTGTTCAGGGAGGTGTTGTGGAGAGGAGTGGGCCAATTGAGTGCTGCCAGGAGCTGTTGAAGTATAGGGGTTAAATGGTGGCAGGAGTTAAACTTCCAGAAATATATTCACCCCTCATTGGGAGCACTAGTAAGGGACCGAATAACTTTCCTGATATTATCATTTGGAATGAAAGTAATTACAAATTTGAGGATAAGAAAGTGCTTCCTGCTTCACCCAGAGAGAGTTCCTGACTTGCTGTTAGGAAATTTGAACAAAGTGAAAGACGGTAGTAAAACCCTGATAATCTGGTAGTTTGGAAGTCCTGATGGTCTGGCATCTGGTTCACTCATTAGCCTGGAATGAATCGGGGGTCCAGAGTGCTAACTCTGTGTGGTCAGAGGTGGGGTTTGAGTGCGGTACTCCAGTGGGTGGCTTTGTGGAGCTTGGATCATGAGTATTTCCTGCTCCCTCTAAATCCACTGAGTTCACTAGGATATGTATTATATCATAGTGTAACGTAACATAAATGGTGGAAAAAGTGTCTGCGAATGTATCCAATAATCCAGAACATTTGTTATCCCAGCACCACCAGTGTCCCGCGAGTGGCAGATTTATATTTTATTGCAGCAAAAATGTTGGCATTGATATCTGCTTTTAAAACACCCCAACCATTTATCTTCTTCACACATTCCAGAGCTCTCAGGAAAGATGGTCACAGAGAAACTTCCATCAGACAGCCTGTGAGGCCCGGATTAAACCCAGGTCTCTGGCAGCTGTACCACTGTGCCAACCATGTGTGTTCTCAGTAAAGAGTGAGGAACTTGCATTTACATCGTACTTTTCAAAGCCAAAATGAATAATAGCCAATGTACACGGGGGGAGGGTCACATACATTGCAGATACCTTCAGTGTTTTTGGTGGAGGGGCAAAGATTGGCCTTGGCATTGAAAATATGTCCTCTGCACTTCCTTTAAAACTGCTGTGCAGTCGTTTCTGCCCACCTGCTCAGGAAGCCAACATCTTGGCTGAATGCTTCATCAAAAAGGCAGCATTTCTGAAAGCTGGCTAGCTTGTGTACGCAGGTCCCCAGAGTAGAGATTGATCCCATGACAACGGGCAACCTTCTGTGGACTGTGTACCAAGGTTGTGAAAGCTGCAGTAAATGCAACGTCCTGGGGTGTTCCTCTAACCGTACCTTAAACCTGAATGCCAGGCTTTGAATCTGAGAGGGTTAAACAGCAGAACCAAATCAAAAGTGATTGTGTTCTTGATTGTTTGTGAGAAAGTACTTGCTGCTCACCATTTTATCTCTTAATGAATAGAGACTGCTGAAGTAAGGTTTGGATGATTGAGTTTATAATTAATTACCCATAACCCTCATCAGATAAACTGGCTGCAGCGATATTTTCCCCTCTTTTTCCACACTCCCTCGGGCCCGTCCTCCTTTGTCCTTGCGTTGACAGGTTGCACTTATCAGTGTTCTTCTTAAGGCCTCTACCCTCTCTATGTGTATTTTGTGGTCAATTTTCCCTTGTTGTGAGTGAGCTTTACAATCACACCGACTGTCTGGGGGTCAGATGATGAATTAGCCATAGGAGGTAACGTTAAGCTTTATTACAGATCAGCTGGATGATAGGACACAACTGTCACTATTTGTCCATCTTTCTGCATTGGCACTGACTGGCTACTTGACAGCTCAAGACAAAAGGGACCCCTGCCTGAGATTTTAAAGAAAGCAAGCGAGAAAGTATTCATTCCACAAAACCAGCCGTCTTCTTTGGTTTGTCGGGATTTAAAGGCCCATGCCTGATTTATTTGCTACCTACATTTGTATTCCCTGCAATGTCTATGGTTCGTTGATTAACTCATGTAACCAGTGTAGGTCTCTTATGAATATAAAGTCCTTATTAAAAAATCTTTATATTTTTAAATCTCTAAAGCTGAATTTAAACAAATACAGGGTAAATTCATATTTATTTCCATTGAATATTAGTTTGGAATAAAACAAAACTGGTGGAGGTTTATGTTGTCGGATAGCGCCTGTGAGGGGAGAAACAGAGTTAATGTTTCATCAGAACTGGGAAAGTTAGATGGAACAGTTCTAACAGAGAGGGGAAGGAGAAATGAAAGGAAGATCAGTTTTCTCCTCTCTCCTCCAGTTCTACCTTTCTCTGCCTTTGAAACTATATATTTTTTCTTTACCTCCCCCTCCCTCTTCCCGTCCCCTCGCTCTCCTCCTCTCTCGCCTCATACCACCACACTCCCTGCAGGTTTATTTCATTGTGTAAGGCACTGAATTAAGAGAATTGTTTAGTTTGGGGACACGGGACATTCTGTAATGTAACCTTCCTCAGAGTGCACTACATTCCAATCTGAACTTAAAGCTATCACCATGTTTGCAAAAGTTAAATAGTGTTTTTCATTTGGACCAAATAATTTCCAGAAAATCCTCTTATTCAAAGAGTTTTTGAGGATGGTCTGTACAACTCAAGTGACCAACTTGCAGGAAATGGCATCCCTTCATAACATTGTCATGTTTTTGAAAAGCGTTACTGCTTGTGACAGATTTCTCAGTAATCCTTCTCCCCTCTGTGGTCTCACCCACAATTTTAATTATTTTTATTTGATATTTGAGTTTGGGGCAATTATCAAATAATGTTCTCTCTTGCCTGTCTCCGAGGGCTTTGTAACCTGACACATTGAGATACTGTGCAGCAAATCCCTCAAGTTCCATACTTAGAGTGATTTACTATCCAGGTAGCAGGTTTTACTGGAGGAAAATAAATTTACATTAATACAGTTCCTTGTCACAGCCTTCAGACATCCCAAAGCATTTTACTGCTAAAGAAGTGGTTTTGAAGTGAAGTCACTGGCTTAATGTCAGAAGTAGTTTGTGCATAGCAAGATCCCAAATGCAGAAATACGAAGCTGATTAGATAACTTGCTTTGAGTGAAGAGTGAGTAATAAATATTGTTGCAGGACCTTGCGCACAATTTCACTGCTCTTGACTAAAGCAGCCTTTTCTGGATTGTGTACTCCCAAATGAAAGAGAGATTACTTTGGGTTATGGTCTTATCCAAAAGGTGCAAAACATTCTCACAACCACTATGTGGTGTCAGCCGAGGTCTTGTGTTTGTCTTTGCTGATTCTAGGGGCCTTCATGTTCTATGGGGTAAAAGGCTACCACCATGGGTAGATTAAGAATTTAGCCAAATTTCCAATTAACTAAATAAAAGAAAACTAGAAAAGAATTTGCCAAGAAGTCTGTTATTAATAGTGTAAATGAAAGGCTGGATTTGTAAACAAATTGTTCCGTTTGGTAGGCACACACAATGTACTCATGCTGATTGTGCTACATTGACCTACTTTGGTTTAATGGTGCGTTATTGTCACATGTGCGGTTCAAACGGACAGTGAAATTCTTTTCTTACAAACAGTTCAGTAGAGCATCACCGTACCACCCGTAATTAGCATTTGTACAGAAAGTCTACTTAGCCCGCGTGCAAAAGGCGCCATGTTTGCCGCCATTTTCCAAATCCAGTCCACGTTCCAGTTGTTAGGAGTGATGGCCAATTCAGGCAAGCTCCTGGCTGCAATGTGGCCTCCAGCAACCAACGTCCTCTCCTCGCCCGTCCACCTTTGTTCTCAGGGTGCGCCTCCTGCAGTTGACCTCGAGGGCGCAGTAGGCCAGACCACGGTTCCCTCCCCTCTCCTCTCTCCTCCCCTGTCGCATCCATCGTTGCCGCCTGCTCCATCCCCCCCAGTCTCTGGTCTTCTGGGAACAAGCAGGAGTGGGGAGCTTGTGGGTCCCATACGGGCAGAGATGGGAGAAATGGTAATAGGGAGGGAAAAAATGAGGGTCATTAAACAAGTTGATCTTGGGTATCCTCATGCTAGAAACACCAGAAAGGTTTTTGGGACCAGTAGGGAATCGGGGTCCAAGAAGAATGTAGAATCTGTTACATAGTAGGCAAGGTATTGGAGAAATGAATGCTGAAATCCAACAAGAATTTTAAGAGCGAAGTACAGAATAAGTGAATTAATTGATAATGATTTTCCAGTTTGTCCTGGATTTTGGAACAGTCCCTGGAAGCTAGCAAATGTAGCTGCTTTTCAAGATGAGAGGGACTATAAGACATTATTGGCCAGGCTGCTTGAACAATCTTTGGGTGGTATCATCACCCACTTATGTCTGACTAGACATTCTTTTAGGTAGTAACCAGCAGTTTAGATAAAGGATAATCAGCAAAGGACATGTATTGGGATTGTAAGAAATAATGATTATGGTTGGATTGAAGGGTGTTAACAGAATGAAAATAACATGGGATTTAAAAGGTCGGGCTGACTTGCTGTGACTGGTATTGCACCACAGCAGTGGGCTTTAGTTATGTACAGTGGCTCAGAAGCCCCTAGAATGAATGTGATCTGCCAGTGAGGAAGTCAAGGATCCAATTGCATAGTGATGAGCAGAGACCAAGTTTAGAAGAGATGATGTTGTTGAACGTTGAGTTGTAATCAATGAATAACGGCCTTATTGTCCAAGTAGTTATGTGGAGCATCTGTGCATAAATTGTAGAGATATCCTTTTAAGGTGATGGATTTGATTGATGTGATGATCTCCTGGTGTATGAAATAGCAGTTCTTAACGGGGATTTTAATGACTCTTCAGGTAGAATTTTCTCTTTATTCTTTCCCACTGAGTGGCTTACAAGATGGGGTTGTACATCATAGTAACAGACCTTTTGACCTAATATGCCCATGCCCCCTGCTGAATATATCTACATTATGGGTGGGCCGTAGTGTTCCATTGTTCGGCAAGATAAAGGTTATGCAGGTTGATTCAAGAAACTGATGTTGCAGGAAAATAGTTGATCCTGAATCCGGTAGTGTGGGACCTCAGCAGCTTATTTGGAATCTGGTTGTGTAGGACTTCTATGCCTGAGCGATTCAAGTACTCATCCGAATGTATCTTAAATGTTGGGAGAATATCTGCTCCCACAACCTCTTCAGACAGTGCGTTCCAGATTCCAACCATAATCCTCGCTGTATTGCAACAAACAGCTTGTGGTGAATCTGTGGAATTCTTTGCCACAGAAGGCTGTGGAGCCAAGTCAATGGATATTTTAAAGGCAGAGTTGGATAGATTCTTGATTAGTACGGGTGTCAAGGGTTGTGGAGAGAAGGTTGTGGAGAATGGGGTTAGGAAGGAGAGATAGATCAGTCATGATTGAATCGTGGAGCAAACTTGATGGGCGAATGGCCTAATGCTGCTCCTATCACTTATGACCTTGTATTAACACCTTTAACTATCATTTTATCCGAATCTTGTTATCCAGGTGTAATGCAGGCTGGCCTTTTTTGTTCACTGTTTTTCAGTATTCATGAACCTCAATCCAGAAAACTAGACTGGTGTTATTTCCATTACTTTTGCCAACTACTGTATTGTCTTCCTTAAACGTGTTTTAAAGTGTAGACCATTTATGCCACGGAGCTTGGTTGAGACTTTAAATTCAAGGGCACATTGATATTAATGCTGTACATTTAGGCTGGTCCTAAACCAGAGAGCAGAATTTAGTTGACCCATTATATCATCAATTCCCCTAATCTTTGGAGCAATTGGAATACTGTATATGCCATGATTAATTGAGAGATTTAAGCATTGTGTCAGTGAGGAGCCATAAGGCTGTGTTTCAGTCACTGCATTTCTTTCTTGAATTTTTATAAATAGCAGATGGAGTGATGACTTGTTCGTTATCTGACATAAATACCACGTTGCATTGAAATGAGTTGCACCTGATGTCCATCTCAGATGCAAAACTACATCCTTTTGAGTGCCAGTGGCAGACTAAAAATTAATAAATTGCTCTGTAAATGGTGTAGATACTTAAGAAAAATTGGTCAGCTAATTTAGCACAGCTTGAACTCAGGGTACCTATAGCTGGCTGCAGTCTGGAGTAATGTTGTCGAAGCCTTTATTAATTGCACTTCGCAAGCAGTGACAGTTTTGTTGCTACTGGCAACTTTCTTCATTAAACTTAAAGCCTGTGTCAAATCCCATTAGCTGAACTGTGGGTACATTACATTTGTATTCTTCACGATCTCCCAGTATGACAGTTCCAGTTGTGCGGAGACGAGGCGGGGGAGACATGTTTTAATGTAATAAACCGTACAAACCGCCGTCGTTAGGGCTGAAGTGTGTCAATCACAATGAGTGGCGCAACACTTACTGGCGATTCCCTTTTAAGCCAGCGGAGAATAGAGTGCTTTAACTCAGTTTTTATTTAAACAAGGTTGCTTCCACACCATTACGACTTGGATCTTGTTCTGGTTTTATCTGTTTTGATGAGCAAGTTGTGTGTTGGACATTTGCACTGTGAGGGGAAATGAACGGGATAATGATGAGGAGGTCAGCCCTCATTCTCCAACCTTCTGAGAGAGGCTGCAGCTTATGGATACTAATGTACCTGACACTCCAGGTGCTTGTGGCATTAGAATTAATTTATATCTCTGTGTCATCACTGTGTGCTACAAACGCATTTTACAAGACATCTCTGTTACCCTCTTCATAACATTTATGGATGGATATTTTCATTACACAGGTGTAAAGTGATCTTGTTTTTTTACGAATGCATTTACAATCTTGCTTCACCAAGCGCATTGAAAGCTTCTTTTCCTGCTTTAACCAACCAACGAGAAGCAAAATTCTTTGCCAAGGTGTTTCTTTAATCGCAATGATGTTGAAGTTGGGGGCTTTATTTGATTAAGAAACTGTATGAAATAAAGAAGCTCAGTTTCAGTGGGATTATAACAGGGTGCTGCAAGATCATTTTAAATGGTAAGGATCAATTACTTTAGCAGATTAGAAAGCAAAGCTCATTACCTTTACCTTTCGTGAATGCAGAAGATCGGATCAGTGCCACATTTTCTCCAAGTATTTGGTTGCTCTTTATGAGTATCTGAGGAGTTTGAGACCTGTGTTTCAAACTTCTATATTTTCATTTTGATCAGTTTTTAAATGAATATGTTCTCAATATATTAAAAGCATGATTCAGTTAGTAGGCGGGCTGTAATGGACTGCAGTTTTTCTGGAATAGCAAAAAGAACTGTGAGCAATATCTTAAGGCTAGAACAAGTGATCGAACTTGTTCTGACCCCTCAAAGTAATTAAGGTGCTGGGCGACTGTCTTGCGCTTTTAATTAGGTTTTAGTCCCTTATTCTAACAGTCAATGTAGCTGGAGAGGAGATTGCAATCTTAATACCATCCATGCAGACTCACCTAATCAAAAGCAATCTTGTAGCATGGTTTTCAGACACCTGGTGGGCACATCATTTATCTTCACAAGCCTAAATGTGGTCAGCAAAAAGCCCATCTCAGCAGGAATCCAAGTAACTGCATAAAACATCAATGATTTAGTGAGAAAAACATCATAAGGAACGTAAGATGTTGTTCATATAATGAAAACAGAGATTGTTGGAACTACTTAGCAGGCCAGGCAGCATCTGGGTAAAAGAAATCCATTTTAATGATTCTGCTTTGAATGGAATTCTTTAAAAACATTGATGACTGTACACGTTAACTGTTTCTCTCAACACATATTGTCTGACCTACTCAGTATTTTCTGGGTATTCTTTCAGATTTCAGTCTCCAGTTTTGCTCATATTATTGTCAAATCATACCATACAAGAGTCCATCAAGGTAGAGCAAAAGAGAAAAGGAAAAAAGAAACAGTTGTTACTGTTGACAGTGTCGGAAACGCAGCAGTTAACTTGTGGGTGGCAAATTCTCAGTGGTGGAATTAGCGATGTATGATGGGGGGGGGGGGGATAAGTATTAGCCAGGACACGAGATTGGCTTAATTGTACTTGGAAATAGTGATGTGGGAACTTTTCGGGTGGCGTAGTGGTAGGGCAGATAGAGCTGCCACTTTGCAGCGCCAGGGACCCAGGTTCGATCCTCACCTCTGGCACTGTCTGTATGGAGTTTTGAATTTCTCCCTCTGTCTGTGTGGTTGCATCCAGGTGCTCCAGTTTCCTATCATATCACTAGATTCTGATTATAATTAAATGGTCATTGTTAGTTACGTCTTAGAGTAGGTAAGTGGCAAAATAATAGAAGAGTAGTTATTGGGCTGTGAGAGGGAATAAAGTGGCAGATGTACAGGGAAACAAAGAGAGAAGGAATGAGACATAAAAATAGGAGCAGAAAAAAGCCACTTGGTCCCTCAAGCCTGTCCCGCCATTCAATATGTTCATGGCTGATCTGCCCCAAACTACTATTCATCTTCTATGCCGTTCCCATTCCCTTCAGTTCACCAATGTTTTACACTTTCTCTTCACGTATCTCCAGTGATCTGGCCTCCAGGTGTCGCCAGGGCAGAAACACATTGGCACCACTTAGCTGGAGTGACGCTGTTCCCTGCAGCCTCTTCCGGCAGGCTCACTGGGAGCCTGTGGCCAAATGAACCAGGCCAGTGTCTGGGTAACTCAGGAGCTTGCTATATAATTCTGAAGCAGCTGCCTTGACCAGGATACCGGGGTAGGAGGTGATCCATTCTCGGGGTCAATTGGAGCTCAGTGGACATGATGGAGAAACAATAAAAGAGACCAGAAAGAACTGAAGCAATAAGGGAAAAATATTTGACCATAAAGCACGTTATTAAAATACACCCAAACATTAGCTGAATTGGAGCAGGAATTACAACAAGCCCATTCTTTAGATGATAAACCACCTCAGCTTGGCTTTCATCTGAATCCTTATTGGAGGTGATGCCTTTGTTATTTTCTCCCAGATACATGTGTAATATATTACATTTTGCACAGGACTAATGTTGACTAACTTCAGGGGCGCTGTAGGGCAAGTGATGGTGTTTTAATTGGTAGACACAGCTCCTTGGGAGCAGTCTGTACACCACCTCATGTGCAAAGAGTTGTCTCCAGGGAGAGTTTCGCACCACTCATCATCAGTTGTTTGCACTGTTGCAGTAATGATCAGAGGGATTTAACCTGATAGTGTGAGTTACTGCCCTTTGGCACCCGAATGCTTCAGCCTCACTGACTGATTGGCTCAGTTAGCACAGATCTCTGGTGACAAGCACAATCAATAAATCTTTGTTGGTAAATAATTGCTATTGAGCAGAGTTTTAATATAAATTTATGAGCAGTGTTTTATCATTGCTGGTGGGCACCATGCATTGCTGAATGATAGATTTCAGATATTAGTTACATATGTTATATATACACACGGTTTTAATACAAAGTGTTTCTACTTATTTAAGTATTGTAGACTTAAGACTCAGCCTCTGCCTTTTCCCCCATGGGTAATGAGAATTGATGATTCACAACCAATCTCAAAATTGACTGTGGAATAGACTTTCCACCATGTAACTACTCACAGCATTAACCTTCCCAGAGCAGATTAAATTGGGGGAGGGAAAAGGGGGCAAAGTAAAAACAGTCTTGCCATTCTGTTCGCACTTCCTAGTGTCAGGTGTAAATTATTGCCCAGTGTTTACACCTCAAAATTTGGAATTACTTCCCATTCCGGAGACTTGAGCACGAGTACAGGGCTGAGCGTTTGGTTGAAGAGTTAAAGCATCAACCTCAGATTTTTAGTCAGTGAAGACACTACTCAAAGATCATAAGCTGTATGTACACAAAAACGCTGGAGAAACTCAGCGGATGCAGCAGTATCCATGGAGCGAAGGAAATAGGCGACGTTTCAGGCCAAAACACATAAGCTGTGTGTGGTGTTCAAAAATGAACAGTGTAAATATGTAATGAAAATTGGCAGAGGTATGGGAAGAGGGTTGAATTGCACGTACATGAATGTAGCATTTGTCTAGATTTGATGGGGAGAATGGCCTCCTAGTATTTAATCTTTCTGTGATTCTTCCATTTCTTTAATGTAGCTGACATTTACCCATCACCCAATATTTCTAAACAGATTACTCAGTTGTTTCCAATTGGCACTTTTTGTGCAGATTTATCAAAGTAATTGGTTACAACGTTTCTGAAATTTTAGAAATTCATCCAAGTGCCACAGTGAAAGAATGCCACTTTGGGAATGTCTCAAGGTTATGCAAATCTGCGCAAGTTTTCTAAGTAGTCTTTCTTTCAAAGCAATTCTCTACTTGGTTTATCTGTGACTCCGTTTTGTTAAAAGATTAAAACGCTAATAGTGATCAATTTCTTTACCATTTTCATAATTCGTCTTTTCAATTATTTCTGCCCCAGGTCTGTAGATAAAGGATTTAAAGTTCATCATTTGGGAGATTTTAGATGTGTAACTCCTAAACTTGCACCTATCTACCAGCTGAACCACTGAGGGACTCAATTTGCTTTGACCTCATTCAATGTCCTTGCATGAGCCCAACTACCCTGCTTACGCGCCAATTTATTTCTAAACTAAAGGACACAAAGTGCTGGAGTAACTCAGCAGGTCGGGCAGCATCTCTGGAGAACATGGACAGGTGATGTTTCGGGTCGAGACCCTTCTTCTAGCATCTGCAGTTCTTTGTTTCTACATTTCCAATTTACTTCTAACTAGGTTGGTGCTGAAATTACCCCTCCGTGACACAAGATTGAACCCTGCAACCCTGGGGCTGAATGCCACATATTTGGAACTGGTCAGAAGTAGGCTGTGGGCCGAGCATCGAAAATGTGTCTAGAATTTAACTTTCGTGACCCATGTTTGGGAACTACTTGAAATTTTGCACAGATTTAGGTAAAATATAATTGAGAAGGAAGTCATAACTCGTCAATGCCAAAAGTTGCACATAAATTAATTAAGCTAATTAGAAAATGAGATAGAAAAAGTAAGCGCCATCTAGTGTTCAATGCCCATGGGAGCCTAATTCCGACAGCCCGACCGATCCATCACAGCACTCACTGGCGAGCCGACAGCCCGACCGACCGACCAACCAACCAACTTCTGACTGACTGACCCTAATCCTAGCTCTACATTTTTATTTATCATTTTTATTTAACAGTTCACATCATAACTTTACAAAGATAAATCAATTGTAAAACAAAATTGTCAGCAGGTTAGCAGTACCTTCATTTCTTCGAAACCTTGCTATTGTTTTGATGTAATTAGGAGGCAGCGATGATCCCAGAGTGCTCGCTGTCTAGCAATGTCAAACGTGCATTGATTGGACAATTACAACTGGAAAATTGGAGGTTTTCCTCATATTTAAAAAATATGTGCAGGTTTTGTTCTAGACGAGTTTCAGGTATGATTTCTATAATATTTTTACACAATATGTTAAAAATTCAGGTAGTTACGTGATTTGGGTCACGAACTTAAACGAAAAAGCATCTCGGCCCACAGCCTAAAGCATGTTCCTACAGTTCAAATAAACAAGGAAGACATCATATCACCCAAAGCATGCAGTAATGATAAACTTCCTCTGATAGGACTGTGGGTGATCTGTTTGGCGAACCCATTTATTTCGTCTCATGAAGATGGAACATTGGGCTCATCCATAGATGATAGCAGAGTACAGGCTTGTTTGGGCATACACTGGTGATGGGTATGCAGCAGGCAACACACATCTTGCAACATTTATATTTTGATTTTGTTATTATTTTCTGAAATACTACGACTTCTAAAAACACTTTTATAATGCAGACATTTAAATCCTTTACTAGCCGGATCAGCCTATGTTGTGTGCTCACAGGACACAACATTGTAACCTCTGATTCAGAGTGCTACCATTCAGCCACAGTTGGCAATCAATGGATGGGCACTTGGAACTGGAAGGAGGCAATATTTCTCATCCATTTATAATAACTAGGTTTTTCTGGAAGTATTGGTCGGCAAGAACAGACGTACAATTTTTTGTTTAGTTGATTTAATTTAGTTTAGTTTAGAGATACAGCGTGGAAACAGGCCCTTTCGGCCCACTGGGTCCGCGCCGACCAGCAATCCCCACATAGTAACACTATCCTACACCCACTAGGGACAAATTTTACATTTACCAAGCCAATTAACCTACATACCTGTACGTCTTTGGAGTGTAGGAGGAAACCGAAGATCTCAGAGAAAACCCATGCAGGTCACAGGGAGCATGTACAAACTCCGTCCAGACGGCACCCGTAGTCAGGATCGAACCCGGGTCTCCGGCACTGCATTTGCTGTAAGGCAGCAACTCTACTGCTGCACCACTTGTCTAACTTGGGCAACATGATGCCCTGAGCAATTGCTGTGGGGATATTCTGGGACACAGATTCTTGGCTCCAGCAACCATCTTCCCTTGTGCAAGACTTGATCCTGGCCAGGGGAGTATTTAACCCATTATTCTTAGAGAATCCCAGTTTACCAGGGTGATTAATACCACAGATTAATGTGCCTTGATGTTGAGGGCAGTCACTTGCACCCACTTCTGCAATTCCAATCCTTGAGCTGCACACTACTGATGAAACCTGAGCTAAATATTCAGTGAGCAGATTATTGATTAGTAATTGTGCTTAATGACACTGCTGGTGGCATCCCCGTTGCTTTGTTGATGACTGAGAACAGACTGATTAGTCAGTAATTAGTTGAATTGGATTGTCTTATTTTCTGTGGATGTAACATCCACTGGCAGATTTCCACACTATATCAGTGGCTGCCAGGAACTATTTTGGGACAGTTTGGGCACAGGCTCTGCTAGTTCCAGAGCACAGGTCTTCAGCGCAATAGCTGGAGTATTATCTGGTTCCATAGTCTTTCCTGTGTCCAGGGCTGCCAGTCATCCCTTACATCATGTGGACTACATTGGTTAAATCTGGTTTCTGAGCTAGCTGGTCCTGGGAAGAAACCCATGCGCTCAGCACATCTGGTTGAAGAAAAATGCAAAAGCATTGGCTAGTATGACTATAAATTACGTTGGGAACTTTTCGAACAAGTGACACAGCTGGTAGAGATGCTGACTCACAGATTCAGAGACCCAGGCTCAGCCCTGACCTCCTATGCTATGTGTGTGGAGGTTGCATATTCTCAGTGTGATCACGTGGAAATCCTTTGGATGTTCCAGTTTCCTCCTACATCCCAAAGACATGCGGGTCGGTAGTTTAATTGGCTGCTGTGAATTGCCCCCCCCCCCCCCCCCCCCCCATGTGTAGGAGGTTGTAGAACCCATTTGGATCCTACTTTCTGTAGCACCCTCCCTAATCCTCCTTTCACTTTTCTACTGAGACAGTGTGGTTGTACCTCTGCCACTCTTTCCATTCTGATTTAATTATTTTTCCATTCCTCTCTCCTTGTTAAAAATAGAAGTTAATCAAACCATCATGGTCGCACCTATAATGAGTGTTAGAATATTAAAAATAGTGTTTTAATTCTCTTTAAATACCATCTTTACAATTTTGCCTTTAGTTTGCCTACTCTCTCGTTATAACCTGGTATTCACCTCTATACACATTGATTGATCTGAGGCCTAATCTAAACCTGACTACCTTAATGGAGCAATGATAATCCCATGGTTCTCCTGGATGGAAGTGTGATAATGACTGAAGAAAATAGTGCAGGCTTCTTCTTCCTGATTCCCATGAAGTGACCCACATTTTCAAGCTGTGGCTGAGAACCTATTGAGGTTCAAAGTAACATCCCATGGTTGATGCTGCCAATACTCAGTAACCAGAACATGATCTTGATAGTAGTCACGGATGAAATACAACAGTAATGTATATGCAACTTCCCACTGGCATCAGAGTTAGAAAAGCAGGCATTTTTGTTGAATTTATTGCTAATTAAGGTGAGGAATTTAACTGCTGTGGAACAGATATTCTGTTGTGGGCGGCACTGTGGCGTTGCTGGTGGAACCACTGCCTCAGAGCACCAGGGACCCAGGTTAAATCCTGACCTCAGGTGCTGTGTGTGTGGAGTTTGCACGTGCTCCCTATGATTGCCTGGGTTTTCTCCGGATGCTCCAGTTTCGTCCCACATCCCAAAGATGTATTTGGAGGTTAATTGACCCCTGTAAGTCTATTGTGTTCATAGTCTGGAGGGAGGTGATGGGAATGGGGGGGTAGAATAAAATGGGGTTAGTTAAGATCAGTGTAAATGCGTGAGTAACGTTCGGCATGGACTCAGTAGGCCACGGGATATTTTTGTGCTGTATCCACCTATAGCGGCAGGGCTCATTGTGGACCAGGATAATATCAACCAGAATCTTACAAAAGTGTGCGAAGGTGGGGCCACGTTTAGCTCAAATGGAATGCTTCAGACTGATCACCTTACGCCGACTGCTCTCAGAAGTGCTAAGATTATTATCTGAATTGTGTCAGGTTAGGAAACGGGAAAGTACAACGAGACCTGGGTGTCCTAGTACATCAGTCACTGAAAGTAATCATGCAGGTACAACAGGCAGTGAAGAAAGTTAATGGCATGTTGGCCTTCATAACGAGAGGAGTTGAGGATAGGAGCAAAGAGGTCCTTCTGCAGTTGTACAGGGCCCTGGTGAGACCGTACCTGGGGTATTGTGCAATTTTGGTCTCCTAATTTGAGGAAGGACATTCTTGCTAGTGAGGGATTGCAGTGTAGGTTCACAAGGTTAATTCCCGGAATGGCGGGACTGTCATATGATGAAAGAATGGAGCGACTGGGCTTGTATTCACTGTAATTTAGGATGACAGGGGATTTTATAGAAACATATAAAATTATTAAGGGATTGGACACACTAGATGCAGAAAACATGTTCCCGATGTTGGTGGGGGGGAGGAGTCCAGAACCAGGGGCCGCAGTTTAAGAATAAGGGGTAGGCCATTTAGAACTGACATGAGGAAAAACTTTTTCACACAGAGAGTTGTGAATTTGTAGAATTCTCTGCCTTAGAAGGCAGTGGAGGCCGATTCACTGGATGCATTCAAAAGAGAGAGATAGAGTTCTTAGGGCTAGCGGAATCAATGGGGTTCCGCAGAAGGCAGGAACAGGGTACTAATTGTGGATGATAAGCCATGATCACATTAAATGGCAATGCTGGCTTGAAGGGCTGAATGGCCTACTCCTGCACCTATTGTCTATTTATTTATGTATCTGAGTCCGTCATGAGTTTTGTGATTTAGTTTAAGTGCTCTGTAGGACCATTGGATAATGTGGCTGGGCTGGGTGTGAACCCAGGGTTGGAAGGTGAAAGGCCATCAGAATCTGTTGAAAATATGAAATAGTTCTGTGGGAGGACAGCAATCGGAGAGGAACTCAAATAAAAGTGCTGACGAACATGGAGTTTTGCACACAATAAAATAGTGTTGGCTCTACTAATTAGGGGGCCGTCTTTTGTACTAACATGTTACATGAAGAAGCAGGAAATTCCATGGACTAATGATAATGTTACAAATTATTCAGAAATAAATCTTAGGAAAACACGCTGAGAGTGCTTGAACTTCTGACTGCTGTGCCAGATATGGTAATGAGAAAGTATCATCTGATCTTTATGTTAATGTTTTCATTTTTTTTTAATATGAAAAGTAATTCATCATTCATGGTCCAAGAAATGATAAATTTTAGAATATTTAGAGTAGTGTCATTGTTCTGTTACAGAATTTACAGAATCTGTTACAGAATCTCGCTAGAATTTAGGAGATTGGGGGGGGATCTTATAGAAACTTACAAAATTCTTAAGGGGTTGGACAGGCTAGATGCAGGAAGATTGTTCCCGATGTTGGGGAAGTCCAGGACAAGGGGGCACAGCTTAAGGATAGAGGGGAAATCCTTTAGGACCGAGTTGAGAAAAAAAATTTTCACACAGAGTGGTGAATCTCTGGAACTCTCTGCCACAGAAGTTGAGGCCAGTTCATTGGCTATATTTAAGAGGGAGTTAGATGTGGCCCTTGTGGCTAAAGGGATCAGGGGGTATGGAGAGAAGGCAGGGATGGGATACTGAGTTGGATGATCAGCCATGATCATATTGAATGGCGGTGCAGGCTCGAAGGGCCGAATGGCCTACTCCTGCACCTATTTTCTATGTTTCTATGTACACGGTGCTGGTGGGGCCACAGTTTGAGTATTATGTTTTTCTTTGGTCACCCAGCTATTGAAAAGATGTTGTTAATCTGGAAAGAGCACAGAGGAGATTTACGAGGATGTTGCCAGAACCTGAGGGCCAAAGCTGCAGGGAGAGGTTGGGCAGACTAGGACTGTATTCCTTGGAGTGTAGGATGATGAGAGGTGAGCTTATAGAGGTGTGTGAGATCATGAGAGGAATAGATAGGGCAGATGCAGATGTATTTTACCTATAGAGGAATCAAGGACCAGCGAACATGGGTTTAAGGTGAGAGGGGACAAATTTAATGGCAACTTGAGGGGCAACATTTTCACACAGAGGGTGGTGGGTATATTGAAGGAACCGATGGAAGATGTAGTTGAGGCAGAAACGATAACAATATTTAAAAAACATTTGGACCAATTTATGGATAGGAAAGGTTAAGAGGGGTTTGGGCCAAACAAATGTGGGACTAGTGTAGATGGTGAAACAGCACAATGAAATTCCTAAGTGCAGCAGCACAACAGATATGTCAACACTGTACATAGATAACATAATAAGCAAATAATAAAAGAAGTTTAATAAATTTCAAGAAAGAATATCGTGCGAAACAAAACAAATCCCAAAGTTCCGAGTGCAACCAAAACTGTTCACAGTTTAGTTGGAGTTCACTACTGTTCAATAGCCTAATGGTTGTTGAGAAGTAGCTGTTCCTGAACCTGGACATCACAGTTTTAAGATTCTCATACCTTTTTCCAGTGGCAAGAGTGAAATGGGAGCATGGTCAGGGTGGTGTGATTCCTTGATAATGCTGGTTGCCTTTTTGAGGCAGTTTCTCCTATAGATCCGGTCGATGGTGGGGAGTCAGTACTGGCAATGGACTGGGCAGTGTTCACCATGTATTTCATTCATTCCTGGGCGTTCGATTTACCAAACCAGGCCATGTTGCAACCTGTCGATATGCTCTCCACTATACACCTGTAGACGTTCTCGAGAGTATTCATTGACATACCAAATCTCCTCAACCTTCTAAGGAAGTAGAGGTGTTAATCAAATTTCTTTATAATTGTTTCACTGTGCTGGGCCCAGGACAGATCTGCAGAAATATTCACGCCCAGGAACTTGAAGTTGTTGACTCTCTTCACCACTGACCTGTCGATGAGGACAGGTTTGTGGACCGTTGGCCTTCCTCTTCTAAAGTCAACATTCAACTCCTTGGTTTTACTGATGTTGAGAGCAAGGTTGTTGTTGTTCTGGTAGCTGTCAATCTGACGATCGATCTCCCTCCTAAACTCTGACTCATCATTACCTGTAATTCACCCAACTACCGTGGTGTCATCGGCAAATTTAGAGATAGTTGGAGTTGTGTCAGGCTACTCAGACATGGGTATAGAATGAATAGAGCAGTTATTTTCCTATCAATAGAGATACTCGTTCTACAATGTACAGAAATATAAAGTAACAGTGTTAAAGTCATTTTATTTTTTTAATTTACAGTCAGAACGACACAGCACAGAAACATACCCTTCTGTACACCAAACCTCCAGAAAACAACAACAGCCCATTGACACTAATCCTACATTAATCCCAATTTGTATTCTCAGCAACACGTCCCAGATTCTATCACCCACCCACGCACTAGGAACATTTTTTAGTGGCCAGTTTACCTACAAAGCCACACGTCTTGTGGGAGGAAACCAGTGCACTCGAGGATACGATTGAACCAGGTCTCTGGCTGTGAGGCAGAGGCTCCCAGGGCTGTTGGTGGAGAGAATGGGGTTGCAGGGGTTTAATCATTAAGACAGTCTCAGGCCTTTCTGGATGCCGTCGTTTTTTGTAGCGATGTGCAGATACTGTCTAATACGTCTTCTGGCTTTCAACTTGCAGAATTCATTAAAAAATGTTTGAATACTGAAGACCATGCATTGTATAGCCACAAAATTGAGTTGCTTGTGATCGTTTAGTGTTGAGATGGACTATCGTGGAAATGCACAGAATCTTTTTCTTAAATTTGCTTTGCTTTCTTTTGTTCCAGGGAATGCTACTTAAAAGGAGCGGGAAGTCATTAAACAAAGAGTGGAAGAAGAAGTACGTCACACTGTGCGATAATGGTCTCTTGACATATCATCCTAGTTTGCATGTAAGTATATAACCTCATCCGGTTCTTAACAAGTTTAAGTATTTCTACTTTTCAGAAGTTGTCTAGAAATTGATGCATCATAGAGTGACGTTTTATTATCTGGGCTAGCGTATGGTGAGTGTTTGACGGCATTGGGCCTGTACTCGCTGGAATGTAAAGAGGAAGTGTGGAGGCTTTTTGCACTAGTGGGAGAGCCATAGCCTCAGAATAAAAGGACGTACCTTTAGAAAGGAGATGAGGACCAAGTTCTTTAGTCAGAGGGTAGTAAATATTTAGGGGCCCTGCAATGTAGTTCCATCGATCTGATCATCCCCTTCCTGTTTCTAAGATCTACCCATATAACCTCACCAGACGATCCCCCAGGAATATCCTCTATAAGCACTATTGTTAAGTCCTCATCTCTGATCTGTACTCCTATCATGCCATTGTTTCTGTACCCTTGAACATTGAGCTGCTGTAGGATTTTTATCCCCAGTCTTCCCTTTCTCTTTGCCACGCTCCTGGCTATCCTGTCTACTAAACTCTTTTTCCACCAGTATTTGTTCCCAACTTCTCATCTGCCTCTTTCCTGCTCTTAGACGACACAGACACAGACACAGACACAGACACAGACACAGACACAGACACAGACACAGACACAGACACAGACACAGACACACACACACAGACACACACACACACACACACACACACACACACACACACACACACACACACACACACACACACACACACACACACACACACACACACACCAACAACCACCACCCCCCCCCCCCCCCCTCAGACAGTTACAGTGAAAGGGGAGGAAAGAAGGTCTGTAATAAAATAGAAGGCAGGAGAGATGAAATGAAGGGGATAGATATACAAGATGGTCAATAGGAATCAAAAGGTCTTTCCAAAGGAGCTGAAATGCAGAAAATGTGGTCATCCTAGAAATGTTAAGTAAAAATGCTTGAGGTACTGATTACCTCAATTTGTTGACTGTGTTGGACGGCAGTGTGCTTGGTTGGCAGATGAGGAGCTACTCCTCAAGCCTTTGTTGAGTTTTGTTGAAACAGAAACCAAGGATGGAAAGATCAACATGAGAGTGTGATAGAGAATTAAAGTAACGTGTGTCTGGGGGGTACACGTGAACATAAATGTTCCACAATGGAGATGCCCAATCTGCCTTTGAGTACCCAATATAGAGGAGCAGAGGTCTCTTGAAAATCTCCCTATGGCAGGAATGGCACCACATGAAGAAAGTTCCTCTTCTATAATTGTTGACCAAAGCAAATGTCCCTCATCTCATTTAAAACCAACCCACTTCCCAAATTTGCGCCATCTAAAGGGAGGTTGTTCAAAGCCACATCATCAGTATGTTGTAGGAAGAGGATGGTGTGCAATTCATAGACTGTGGAAGCTTATCTGGGGTCTTGCATGGTGGGGACGGAAGAAGTGAAAGGGCAGGTGATGTGTGTGGGAAGAAGCTGAGCAAAGCAGAACGAGGATTGGTGGAGATGGAAGAGTGAACCAGAACATGCCAGTGGAAACGGTCGATCTTCGAACCCTCCTGGACATCTTTCGACCTTGAGTGCTTCACACCATACTTAATTTATTGGTTTAAAGATGTAGCGTGGTTACAGGCCCTTTGGCCCACCGCGTCCGCGCCGACCTGCGATCCCCGCACACTAACGCTATCCTGCACACACTAGGGATAATTTGCAATTATACCAAGCCAATTAACATACAGACCTCTACGTCTTTGGAGTGTGAAAGGAAGCCAAAACCTCCCAGAGAAAACCCACACAGATCACAGGGAGAACATACAAACTCCACACAGACAAGCACCCACAGTCAGAAACGAACCCGTGCCCCGGACGCTGTAAGGCAGCAACTGTACCACTGCGCCACCGTGCTGACCATCTTCTGATGTTGTGTTTTAAAACCTATGGCAGACTACTGTATAGCAGACTCTCGGTGATTGCCACATTGGCCATTATTAGTATTTCCATGACCAGGAAGGAATACGTTGCATTAACCAGCAGCTAGATTTTCTGAGCTCAACCCTCATTTGCTTTTCAGCAGGCCATTTTGTTAAGGCCAGAATGAAGAACTCTACCAGTCATACTTGTTGCCGTTTTCAATTCTAGTCCCACTCAGCTTTGATATATATATATATAGCAGCTACCAAATCTTGCGCAGTGCGCCATAAAATGGCTCGGCAATCTGCCAAATATGTCTTCAGCATATTTTTAGAAGCTCGGCTCTGAGGTGTAGTCTTGAATAGGAAAACATTTGGTCAGTCATCCTTTATACCTAGATACATCACTGTCCGTGCACCTTGAATAGGATATCTTTCTGATCCAGTACATGTTTGCCTTTGCTCTTTGTTCGTTCGGCACGCTTGCATTTCCCAGCAGAGGTGTCTTTCAATATCAGTTAGAAATCTAAACAGTAATCTAAACTTAATGTCATACTCCTGTCAACTAATTCAGCACATGCCAGCTGATTCACAGCACCAGACAAAGATTCAAATAACTGGGGGAGTCTTCATCTCTGAAGAAAAGCAATAGAGAAGGGAACTCGCAAAGGTTTGCAGGATGGTTGCAGTACTCACCAAGGTTAATTAGGAGGCCCAACCAAAGAAACAAAAAGTAATGGGAAAGATTTGGACAAATGATAGGAAGAACAATCAATGTACATTCTTTTGGGTTATAGCGTGGAAATGAAGGCGTTTAAAGAAACTGATGATTGAATCTGAAACGTTTGCACTTGGAATGAACATGCCAAGCTCAGGTTCTCATTCCACTTTGTGCTTAAATCTTGAACCAATTTGTCTGTGACTCAGTCTGAAGAAGGGTCTCGACCCGAAACGTCACCTTATTCCTTTTCTCCAAAGATGCTGTCTGACCCACTGAGATACTCCAGCTTTTTGTGTCTGTGACTACAGGTAGGGCTCACAATGACCATTAGAACCATTCCTTGTACTCATGATCGTCAGAAGTTAAGTTGAAGCTTTGTTTGAATACATCAGACCACAATTCATGACTGAAAACCATATGAAAGATGGTGCGGTTGTGTGGATGGGAGAGGTTATATCTACAATTGGCACTGCATGTGCCTTGACTGATAGACGTATAAGCTCTGCAGCAGTGACTGTTTTTAGTGAAGTTTAATATTTTCCCTGTTGTGCTCTGATTGCATTTCTAATCATTATAATTAAAAATTGCAATAATCAGTGACACCAATGAGCTAATTCCTTAGCAGCTATTTATGCTACTGGCAGCTCTCTTTAATGTTCAAGTTTTTGTTTTACGGAAATGAAGCATGATTAAAGTAAACCTGGGGGGCGATTGTCAAAATGATGTCTCCATCTGGAGCAATCTCTAGATTAAAAAATGTAGAAAGAATTCCTCTTGTGAACGATTTAAAACATTGCCTGTGTCCCTCTGCACCACTGGTGTTTATGACGACCAAGAACAGGCTAGGCAGCTCACTGTGGCTTTACGCTGGAATCCTGTACACTTTATTTCTGTGTCTGGTAAGAATCATAACTGATAATTTTGAAATTTTCCAAATATAAATAGAAACTTGTAGCTGCTCTTATTTTTGCATGCCTCTGGAATTAAAATGTTCTCTTTTAAAAGAAAGAGCAGCTGGCTTTATGAAGAATAAACTTTCTAACACAGAAGTGACGCCTGGTCTTTAAGCCTTTGTGCTCTTTAGTCCAGCTGAAATGATCTAGTGTGTTATGGCAAAGAAACGTGCTGTTACTTGTCGTCAGATGTCCATAAGGAGATCTTGCTGTCTCTGTCAGACCCAAGGGGTAGACATGGAATAGTGGAGCAATTATAACTTGATCTTTGTTGAAAGGATTGATTTATTCAAATAGTGGAGCCTAATCCCAGAGTTAGTTGCGGCGGTGTTTACAGAGCTTGTGATGACTCTTGCATCTGGTGGCGGTTTGATCCAGGGGATGGGCAGGATCGGCTTGTGGTGTGTTCGAGTACACAGCTCGGAGAAGTGCCGGTGAGGAAAGCAGAGCTTGTGGTGTCATTTTGTAATTCGCTCAGATTTTTATTCGTTTTAGGTGTTTTGCTCTTTCGATTGTGCACATGTCAAATCTGAAATACAGTCAAAAACTAATCTGGGGGCTTCACACATCAGCGTCTGTAGCTGCTGTAACTTGGGCAAGACACAGCTGATCGTTACATTAGGCTAAGCTGTGAATTAAATGATCCATGTCTTATTTAGGTGCAACCAGCTTCAAAACTGTCTGCCCCCCCTAGGCCTGTTTATAGCATTTTGTGCCTTTAAAATTAGTGCTGCTTCACATTGGCTCCAGGCTCTGTGTGCTGTGTCTTTGAACTACAGATGCAATGAGATCCTGCACATTTCTGGCAGTGTTTAGCATCTATTCAACGGTTTGGCTTGATAATAACCAAAAAAGAAAATTTGGGTGACAGTGGTGTGGGCAAAGGGGTGGAGGATGGACAGGGGAGAGCCAAATTTGAATCAAAATCGATCCTCTCTGAAATAGCTGTTGTTTTGCCCGCAGTAGTTATGTTTTTGCAGCCTTTTTTCTATAGTTCTTGCCCTCTGGCAAAAGACATTCACGGCCGTATTGTACACTTTGATCTTTTAATACTTCTTATGTTGTCATAGAGTCAGTCGTACAGCATAGAAACAGGCCTTTCTGCCCACTGCATCTACAGTGCATTCAGAAAGTATTCAGACCCCTTCACTTTTTCCACATTTTGTCATTACAGCCTAAAATGGATTTTTTTTTTAATGTATCATCATCAATCTACACACAAAAGTAGGCATGCAGGTGCAGCAGGCAGTGAAAAAAGCGAATGGCATGTTAGCATTCACAGCAAAAGGATTGAGTATAGGAGCAGGGAGGTTCTACTGCAGTTGTACAGGGTTTTGGTGAGACCACACCTGGAGTACTGTGTACAGTATTGGTCTCCAAATCTGAGGAAAGACATTCTTGCCTTAGAGGGAGTACAGAGAAGGTTCACCAGACTGATTCTTGGGATGTCAGGACTTTCATATGAAAAAAGACTGGATAGACTCGGCTTGTACTCGCTAGAATTTAGAAGATTGAGGGGGGATCTTATAGAAACTTACAAAATTCTTAGGGGGTTGGACAGGCTAGATGCAGGAAGATTGTTCCCGATGTTGGGGAAGTCCAGGACAAGGGGTCACAGTTTAAGGATAATGGGGAAATCCTTTAATACCAAGATGAGAAAAACATTTTTCACACAGAGAGTGGTGAGTCTCTGGAACTCTCTGCCACAGAAGGTAGTTGAGGCCAGTTCATTAGCTATATTTAAGAGGGAGTTAGATGTGGCCCTTGTGGCTAAAGGGATCAGGAGGTATGGAGAGAAGGCAGGTACAGGATACTGAGTTGGATGATCAGCCATGATCATATTGAATGGCGGTGCAGGCTCGAAGGGCCGAATGGCCTACTCCTGTCACCTATTTTCTATGTTTCTATACCCCATAATAAAAAAAAGCGAAAACAGGTGTTTAGAAATTTTGGCAAAGTTATTAAAAAGAAATAACTAAAATATCACATTTACATAAGTATTCAGACCCTTTAATCAGTACTTTGTTGAGGCACCTTTGGCAGCAATTTGACAGCCTCAAGTCTTCTTGGGTATGACGTTACAAACTTGGCACACCTGTATTTGGGTAATTTCTCCCATTCCTTTCTGCAGATCCTCTCAAGCTCTGTCAGGTTGGATGTGGAGCTATTTTCAGGTCCCTCCAGAGATGTTCAATAGGGTTCGGGGCTCAGGCTGGGCCATTCAAGAACATTCACAGACTTGTCACGAAGCCACTCCTGTGTTGTCTTGGCTTTGTGCTTAGGGCCGTTGTCCTGTTGGAAGGTGAACCTCCGCCCCCACCCTCGATCCTGACTAGTCTCCCAGTTCCTGCCGCTGAAAAACATCCCCACAGCATGATGTTGCCACGACCATGCTTCACGGTAGGTATGGTATTGGCCAGGTGATGAGCAGTGCCTGGTTTCCTCCAGACGTGACGCTTGGCATTCAGGCAAAGAGTTCAAGCTTGGTTTCATCAGACCAGAGAATATTGTTTCTCATGGTCTGAGAGTCCTTTAGGTGCCTTTTGGCAAACTCCAAGCGGGCTGTCATGTCCGGTAGGCGGCGCGACTCTCGTCAGCTGCGGCCTCTGCAGTCCGTCTGCGTTTTTATTATTTTATGTCTATGTTTTTATGTAGTTTTTGTTATTTTTGTTGGGGTATGTGTGTGGGGGTGTGGGGGGGTTGGGGGTAACTTTTAAATCTCTCCCTGCACGGGAGACCCGACCTTTTCTTTGTCGGGTCTCCGTTGTCGTTGGGGCTGCAACGAGGAGCGGCCTCCAACAGGAAGACCGGGGGCTGTGGTGCCGACTACTCACCTCACCGTCGCGGAGCTGGCCGAGTCCAGAGCGGGTGGAGCTGTGGTGGACGCTGCTGCGGCCCGACCCCCGGAGATTCGGTGGCTGCAACTACGGGTTTGGCGGACGGTAACACCGGGAGCCCGCGAGTCCCTGGAGGGAGACCGCTTTTCGGGGCTTCCGCAGCGGCGACTTCTCCCGCCCGAGTTGCGGGGTTGAAGAGCACCTGGAGCGGGGCCTTACAGCACCGCCCCGCGCGGCTTGGAATGGCTGCGGGCTGCGAGCGCACGCCGGGGGCTCTAACATCAAGACCCGGTGTGCGACCTTGCATCACCCGGCGTGGTTTTAATGGCCACGGGACAATTCGCCATCGCCCGCCGGGGGCTTTGACTTTGACTCTGACATCGGGGGGGAGAGTGCAGTGGAGAGAGAAGTTTTTTTGGCCTTCCATCACAGCAATGTGATGGATGTTTATGTAAATTATGTTGTGTCTTGGGTCTATTTGTTTGTAATGTATGGCTGCAGAAACGGCATTTCGTTTGGACCTCAAGGGGTCCAAATGACAATAAATTGAATTGTATTGTATTGTATGTGCCTTTTACTGAGGAGTGGCTTCCGTCTGGCCACTCTACCATTAAGGCCTGATTGGTGGAGTGCTGCAGAATTAGTTGTCCTTCTGGAAGGTTCTTCCATCTCCACAGAGGAACTCTGGAGCTCTGTCAGAGTGACCATCGGGTTCTTGGCCACTTCCCTGACCAAGGCCCTTCTCCCCCGATTGCTCAGTTTGGCTCGGCGGCCAACTCTATGAAGAGTCCTGGTGGTTCCAAAGTTCTTCCATTTAAGAATGTCAGAGGCCACTGTGCTCTTTGGGACCTGCAACGCTGCAAAAATTGTTTTATACCCTTCCCCAGATCTGTGTCTCGACACAATCCTGTCTTGGAGATCTACGGACAATTCCTTCGTCTTCATGGCTTGGTTTTTGCTCTGACATGCACTGTCAACTGTGGGACCTTATAGAGACAGGTGTGTGCCTTTTCAAATCATGTCCAATCAATTTAATTTACCATTGGTGGACTCCAATCAAGTTGTAGAAACATCTCAAGGATAATCAATGGAAACAGGATGAACCTAAGCTCAATTTTGAGTGTCATAGCAAAGGGTCTGAATACTTATGTAAATGTGATATTTCAGTTATTTCTCTTTAATTACTTTGAAAACATTTCTAAACGTTGTTTTTGTTTCTTCATTCTGGGGTATTGTGTGTAGATTGATGATAACAAAAATGAATTTAATCAATTTTAAAATAAGGCTGTAACGTAACAAAATGAGGGAAAAGTGAAGGGGTCTAAATATTTTCTGAATGCACTGTATACCAAAATTCGTGTATTTTTATACTAATCCCAGCAAAAAACAAACTGCTGGAGGAATACTAATCCCATTTGCCTGCATTAATTCCATATCCCTCTATACTCTGTTCATTCAAGTACCTGTCCCAATGCCTCTTAAATGTTGTTGCTGTTCCTGCCACCACCACCTCCTCCTCCAGATATCAACTATATATGAAGGATTTACTCCTTTAATCTCTCCTTCCTCTAACCTTAAATGTATGCTATCTAGCTTTAGACACCCCTACCATAGGAAATCGACTCTGGCTATGTATCCTATCTGTGCCTCTTATAATTTTATATGCTTCTACCATGTCACTTCTCAACCTCCTTTGCTCTAGCGAAAGCAGACCCAGCCTATTTAACCTCTCCTGAATTATGGTCTTCACCTCTCACTACAGAGAGCTATTTTGCGCTTTTATTGAACATCAGAAAGTTAACTGAGCTTGTGGAAGAAAGTGTTCCCTCACATTTCCATAAACTGTGGCTTTGAAGCAGCCAACTGCCCATTTGTTTTCCTCCTCCAATCGGCAGCTATATGCTGGAATGGGTTCCATGCTGCCGACAATCCACTAAAGACCAAGCTTTGAACAACTTGTATTGAGAAGGGACCCTGTTCAAATCAACAAGAATGTTGCTTGCTTGGGTAGTGGATTGGGATAAGAAACAATTGCTTTGAATGGCTCTTATTAAAGAGGGATATACATACATACAGTGGCTTTCATGATCTTGAGAGATATCCAAGAGTTTTACAGGCAGTGAGTTACTATCTAAAGCATATTCATTTCTTTCATAGAAAAATCTCATGAACATCTTGTACACAACAAAATCACAAAATTGGAAATGTGATATCACTGGCTTATCTGTTGCAGGCTTTGAGGTTTAAAAATAGGCCAGGTTAATTCAAACATTTCCCCCCATTTATGCTTCCACCGTAGGGTAGGGGTATATCAACAAGTTTGTAAAGTGGAGTTTGAACACCCTCCCAGCAGAATGATCTCTTTCTACTGTCTAGCACTTGTAGTACCGAGAGCTCCAGTCACATGAAAACAGTTAATGTCATCTAAGACCCACACCACCATGTCCACATTCTCATCCCACTGCCACCATCTGGGAGAAGGTACAAGAGTCCAAAAATCGTGACCTCTAGGTTCAAGAACAGCTTCTTGCCATCCAACGTTTGAGCTACACCCACAACATTGTACCGGTACCAAAAAATGCCTCCCCAGCCTGTCTGAATGACTACCGTCCGGTGGCCCTTACCTCGGTAGTCATGAAATGCTTTGAGAGGCTGGTGAAGAAACACATCTGCGCCTTCCTCCCTCGGAACATGGACCCGTTGCAGTTCGCATACCGTCCGAACAGATCCACGGACGATGCGGTCTCCCAGGTCTTGCACACCGCTCTCTCCCATCTGGACAGCCAGAAGGGGGGCTACGTGAGAATGCTGTTCATAGACTACAGTTCAGCCTTCAACACGATAGTCCCCACCAGACTGGCCGGGAAGCTAATGGAATTGGGGCTCAACACCTCCCTGTGTGCCTGGGTCCTGGACTTTCTCACCGCCAGGCCCCAGGTAGTCAAGCTGGGAGGAAATACATCAAAGACTCTCACCCTGAGCAGGATCCCCCCTGGGTTGTGTCCTCAGCACCCCACTGTACTCCCTGTACACACATGACTGTGTGGCTAGGTTCAGCTCCAATTCTATAATCAAGTTTGCTGATGACACTGTGGTGGTGGGCCAGATCTCTGATAACGATGAGAAGGCCTACCGGGAGGAGGTGGCTGATCTGGCACTCTGGTGTCAGGACAACAGCCTCCTCATGAATGTCAAAAAAACTAAGGAGCTGATTGTGGACTTTAGGAGGGCACAACATCCGAGGACGTACACACCACTGAAGATAAATGGGGATACTGTGGATAGGGTGAGCTGTTTTTAATACCTGGGTTCACATCACTGAGGATATGACATGGACATCACACGCTGCCGCACTGGTGAGTAAGGCAAGGCAGCGCCTTTACCTCCTCGGGCAATTGAGTAAATTCAGAGTGTCTCTGAGGATCTTCCAGTGCTTCTACTCAGCGCCTGTGGAAAGCATCTTGTCTGGAAACATCACAATTTGGTTTGGGAACTGCTCTGCCCAGGCCAAGAAGGCTCTGCAGAGAGTAGTGCGTTTGGCCGAACGCCCTCTGGGAACTACACTCGCCCCCCTGCAGGAACTATACATCAGAAGGTGCAAATCCAGAGCCACCAAGATCATGGGCGGCCCCTTCCACCCCAGCCTCCGT